>NC_073302.1:247121286-247408786 GCF_027595985.1 Sorex araneus
TATCCTCCTCCTCCTTCTCCCCTATCCTCCTCCTCCTCCTCCTCCCCTATCCTCCTCCTCCTCCTCCCCTATCCTCCTCCTCCTCCTCCCCTATCCTCCTCCTCCTCCTCCTCCCCTATCCCTCCTCCTCCTCCTCCTCCTCCTCCCCTATCCTCCTCCTCCTCCTCTCCTATCCTCCTCCTCCTCCTCCTCCTCCTCCTCCCCTATCCTCCTCCTCCTCCTCCCCTATCCTCCTCCTCCTCCTCTCCTATCCTCCTCCTCCTCCTCCCCTATCCTCCTCCTCCTCCTCCTCCTCCCCTATCCTCCTCCTCCTCCTCCTCTTCTTCTTCTTCTTCTTCTTCTTCTTCTTCTTCTTCTTCTTCTTCTTCTTCTTCTTCTTCTTCTTCTTCTTCTTCTTCTTCTTCTTCTTCTTCTTCTTCTTCTTCTTCTTCTTCTTCTTTCTCCTCTTTCTTCCTCTTCCTCTTCCTTTTCTTCCTTTTCCTCTTTCTCCCACTTCCCCCCTCCTCCTTCTTCTTCTTCCTCCCTCTCCCTCCTCCTTCCTCTGCACATCCTCCTCCCCTTCCCTCTATTGCCACATTCAATCACAGTCTAATAGTAACACCTTCAATAGCCCATCAAAGTTTGCTCCCTGGCATTCTGCTTCACATCTTCTCACCGGAAGTATACCTTTAGTTCATGCTCCTGTCCCTACCAACCCCAACTGTCCCAGTGGGAAATAGCTGACCCAAATGTTAAGAGTCAAATGAAAATCAGGGCAAAATAAGACCTTTTCTCCTAAAGAAATGACACAGGCATGGGATAAACTAAAAGTATCCCTCCTAAAAACATTCCCTCAATGCTGTGATTCTGAGATGGGAGATGGAGTGGGGAGATGTCATCTGCGGCCTGGACAGATGCAACACATTGGTGATTCATGATTACAAAGAGAATTGAAACTGGTACCAAATGCCTTCCTCCCTCCCTCCTCCCTTCCTTCCTTCCTTCCTTCCTTCCTTCCTTCCTTCCTTCCTTCCTTCCTTCCTTCCTTCCTTCCTTCCTTCCTTCCTTCCTTCCTTCCTTCCTTCCTTCCTTCCTTCCTTCCTTCCTCCCTCCCTCCCTCCCTCCCTTCCTCCTTCCTTCCTCCCTCCTTTCGTCCCTTCCTCCGTTCCTATATTCCTCCCTCCCTATATTCTTCCCTCCCTCCCTCCCTCCCTCCCTCCTTCCTTCCTTCCTTCCTTCCTTCCTTCCTTCCTTCCTTCCTTCCTTCCTTCCTTCCTTCCTTCCTCCCTCCCTTTCTCCCTCCCTCCCTCCCTCCCTTCCTTCCTTCCTTCTTCCTTCTTTCCTTTCTTCCTATCTCCTTCCTTCCTCCCTCCCTTCATCCCTTCCTCCCTGCCTACATTCCTTCCTTCCTTCCTTCCTTCCTTCCTTCCTTCCTTCCTTCCTTCCTTCCTTCCTTCCTTCCTTCCTTCCTTCCTTCCTTCCTTCCTTCTTTCCTTTCTTCCTATCTCCTTCTTCCCTCCCTCTCTCCCTCCCTCCCTCCTTCCTTCCTTCCTTCCTTCCTTCCTTCCTTCCTTCCTTCCTTCCTTCCTTCCTTCCTTCCTTCCTTCCTTCCTTCCTTCCTTCCTTCTTCCTTCCTCTTTGTCCTTTCTTCCTCTCCTCTTTCTCCCCAAAGCCTCCACTATGCCCACCTGTTTGGAAACTCCAGGGCTCTGTGAACTGACTGCATGTCCTGCTTTCACTTTCTTCAGGACTCTGTGGCTGGGAGAGTTGAGGATAACGGACACGTGATCAGAGAAAAACTAGCAGGCACGCAGTCCTCAAGGACCCCATAGATCAGCTTCATTAGATGCTTCATTTTGTACTCCACCTTCAGGAATTACCATAAATATTAGTAACAGTCTGCACAAACATGGCACTGGCAGTGGGATCTGAGCTCTGACTTCTCCCCCCACCAGTGGGGTAGCCGATGTCACCCCGTCCACCCTCCCCCTGCGGGGTCCTCTTGCTGTGGGAATGCACTGTGCTAGAGGTGGGTCTGAACATGAAGCAACGTTTTGTCTGTGCCGTCCCCACCTGCCCTGAGCAGTAATTATAATTATATGATGATGTGATTGCCAACAATGATCACATATATAATTGTGAACATCTATAATCATATACATATATAATTTGTAAAGCATTTTATAGTTTTTTTTCAAAGTAATGTCACCTACATCATGTCATTTGCTTCCCACAATAGCACTGTGACGTGGGAGGACAAGATGAGAGAAGCAAGGTGCAGAGAACAGAGTGTGAGCAGAGGCCAGGCCAGCAACCCAGGGACCTGACTTTTTGTCCCAGCCTTTCTACAGTTGCTACCACTTAAATACTGAATCTAGGACTCCTACAACATGCTAAAATACAACATACATTGCACTTGAACAGAGTTCAGCACATATTCCTATGCACCTGGGTTTTCTTCCAATTTTCCTTGCAGCGAAAATGGGCCCAAGTGGTGGTGTGCAGAAGTGAAGGGTCCCTCTCAGGCCAAGGCTGTGAATGGCTGCAGCCCTCCCACCTTTTCTCTATGCAGTGGTGTGCTGGGCTGTGATGTGAGGGTGACAGAACCCGGGTTTCCCGGCACTCCTGGCAGACTCCTCACTAGCCCACGGCAGACGGTGAAAGGAGTGAATATTTATTGTGCTGAGTAGGGTTTCAAAGTTATGGCTGCACAGCCCATTCTCTCCTGACCACTGGAACTAAGTCCTGCCTCAGCTCCCTCTGTAAAGAGGATTCTAGGCATAGAAAGGACAATATATTCCTTTATCTACTTTCAACACCCAGTTCTTGTTCAGAGTGGATTACTTCCAACTAGTATTGTCACAATGGACCATCCTCTATCTTAACTACCCTCCATCCCCCATGCCCTTGTGGTAATTCCCAACCTTTAACCAATCCTCCTGGCCCATTTATCCCTGACCTTGGATGTTAGTTTCATACAAGTCTCACGATGGGGACGTTACTGGTGCCTGCTCAAGCAAATCAATGAACAAGGGGACGACAGTGCTATAGTGCAGTGCTACTTCTTTTTAATATCCCACAATACACATGATGACATTTTATCATCTGTATTGCAAACCATAATGCCTAAAATAGAAGAGAGAAAGAGACAGAGAGAGAGATTGAGAGAGAGAAGAGAGAGGTGCCTTCCATAGAGGATAGAGAACGGCGGGGTGGGGGGCGGCTTGAAGGGAAACTGGGGACATTGGTGCTGGGAAATTACACTGGTGGAGATATGGGTGTTGAAATATTGTATGACTAAAACTCAATCATGAACAGCTTTGTAATGCACTGTCTCATGTTGATTCAATTTTAAAAAGAAATAAAGAAAGACCAATATAGAGGCAGAGAGAAAGAACAGGAGTTAAGGTGCTTGATTTTCATGTGGCTCCAGCTTGATCTCTGGCACTGCATATGGTCTCCCTAGCACTGCCAGGTGTGATCCCTGAGCCCAGAGCCAGGAGTAAGCCCCAAGGAATACCAGGTGTGTGGCCCCCTCCTCCTCCCCAACTCTCCCCTCCAAAAGAACACCTTTCATATAATGTTCTCCAGGGAGTTTGATTCTTAGCAGAGTAGATCCTTGGGCATGGAGTCCTCCTTCATGAAACTCACCCCAAGTCCAAGGGATGGTAGCATACAGCAGGAGCATACTGGCAAGTGGAAAATCCACATGTTTCCGTGGATTCAGGCTGGGGACTGCTTTCTCTGAGGTCTGTCAAGGTACTTTAAATTCCCAAAGAATTTGGTGCTGTCTCTAGATAGGCCTCTGGAGGTAAAGGCTTCAACTGAGATGTGACGTCAGGGGCTCGCCAAGTGCAAGCAGGACGTCAGCATACTTACACTCTAAACTCTGTAAACTTGCCTCTCCCCAAGGCACTTATTTCCTCTGAAGAAATGAATTTTTCAGATAGTGGATTAGAATACATTGGTTGCACATGAGTTGTCACTGTCACTGTCATCCCGTTGCTCATCGATTTGCTCAAGCGGGCACCAGTAATGTCTACATTGCAAGATTTGTTGTTACTGTTTTTGGCATATTGAATATGCTACAGGTAGCTTGCCAGGCTCTGCCGTGCGGGCGAGATATTCTCATTAGCTTGCTGGGCTCCCCGAGAGGGGCAGAGGAATTGAACCAGGATCATGTCACAAAATCAGTGAAGGAAGGTACAACTAGAATTTTTTTTAAAAAAAAATTGGACTGGAGAATAAAATCAGGAAGTATGGTACAGGGGTGAAGACTAAGTATTGGCCCATGAAACATAGTTTTGGCAGCTCTGTGGTGCACTGGGTGGCTGTGCATGCCTTATAGTATGCCAAGGCTTACAGTTTGCTCATTTCTGCCACATGGAGTAAAAGAAACAGCACTCAACATACCTGGTCATCACCAGGCGCTGCTTGTAGAGACAGATGGAGGAAGCCATCAGGGAGGGCCAACTATCGTAAGCAAGGGCTCCTTAAAAACTAGTAGAAAACTGATTAGTAGATGAGCACATAGGCCCAGGAGACCAGTGAATCCTGGGAAGTTTGATGAGGATGATCATGTCAGCCCACCACCCCTCTCACAGGAAGCTGGCTGTGTCAATGGGGCCCTGTGGTCTCACATTCCCCTGTTCCCTTTCATGAAGTAAGTATTAATCGGTGGGCAGGGAGAGATACTCCCCAATACTGGATGAACCATAAAGCTTGGGCTCAGCAGTCACCTGTTCTGTTGGTTTGGTAGCTCAAAGTCATGAATTAGAATTCTCGAGAATTCTCCCTGTGTTCTTTTGGGCATTAGGGGATCAAGAGCAAGACCTACACCCAGGATCAAGTCTAAGCACGATGGGAGTCCGGAGGGTGTAGTGGGGCTTCTGAGCAGGTAGACCTACGACAAGGGGCCTCCTGTCCCCACCTGTGGGACCTGGTCACTCTCTGTTCACTGGTCTATACTGGCCTGGAAGAATTCCAGCAGGAAGAATTCCACAGGATAGGGAAGTTGCTCGTGTGTGCAATGGAGAAAGTAGGGAATATCTCTGCTTGAGATGGGCGTGGGGTGGGCAACAGTCAGGGTCAGGTTTTTGTTTTGTTTTGGGGCCATACCCAGTAGTGCTCAAGGATCACTCCTCAGCAGGGCTGAGGGGACCATATGATGTTCAAAGGATCAAGCCTGGGTCAGTGGTGCACAAGGGAAGTGCTTTTCCACTGTTTTGTCTCTCTGGTCCCCGGGGCTGCTCATTTAAGAGCACCTGCCACCCTCTCTTTGATGGGATGAGGAAAGTAGAAAGAGGGAGGGAGAGCAAGCCTGAAACATCACTAAGGGGTTGGGTGACAGGGTTCAGCAGACAATTTTTAAGCATGCAAACAGACTGTGTACATGCAATTCTTTGAGGAACTTGGGGGGGCCTGGCACTTCAGCTGCTTGCTCTCCCAATTTTAAGAGGGGAAATCAATGGCCAAGGTACAAGTACAGATGGAATGGAAATGAGACCCAAAGACCAGGATATGGTCTCTCGGGGTAAACAGCTTGGATTTTGTTGCTGAGTTCCAGTGCTCCCTCCACTTCTTTAGGGCAGAGCAGAAGTAAGAAGTGAAGGATGGGTCCAGTGTCACCCATCCCTGCCTGAATGCCAAGGTGCCACCTTTAGAGGTTGCTGCTGGGGACAGAAGCATGTTCCCTCCATGCTTCCTGGCATTCTGGTCTCCATATTTCACAAGCATCAATCCCTTCCTTTAATGAGCTCATACAAATATTTATTTTTTGAGGGGTAGGGCATTCATGGTGATGCTCAAGGCTTACTCCTTATGCTGTGCTCAGGGATCATTCCTGGTGATGCTTGGGGGACCATAGGGGACTGTATGTGATGATGGGAATCGAATCCAGGTCTGCTGTGTGCAAGGCTAGCCCCCTACCTGCTCTACTATCATTCCAGGACTCACCAGCCCCAAACATTTATTCTTATCCCCCATGCTGGCAGTGCTTGCTACATGCATCTGAGATGTATGCACCCACCACCCTTGGCACCCCTTCCCCCCCACCCCAGGGACATGGGGAGTTTGGCGGACCAAGGCTTAGAGAGGCATGGGAAGGCTAAGCAGGGAGAGAGGGCTGACACCCACCCTCTTCTGGGCCTGCCCCTTCTGCAGCTGACCACCCAGAGAGCTCTGCCCTCACGCCTAACCCCTGCTGTGTGTGCGGTCAGGACTGGGCCCTGAGCTTGGATGGTTCTCACCAAGAGCCTTGGAGGCCTCCATGCGGGCCCTACAGCTATCCACAAGAGCTAACCACCAAACAAACGCCATCACACGGGGTTTTGGGTGTGTGTATGTGTGTTTGTGCGGGGAGTGGGGAAGAACAACCGCCCAACACTCTCTCCTTGCACTCCCACACCAGATAAAAAGACGGGGGGTAGGGGAAAAGGAAGAATGGTCTAATGTGTAGACTCCCGCTCTTCAGGAAGTTGGAACCCCAGACCCCATGGGCTTGCCTGGGCCCTAAGTAAATGTGCGTCTGGGCCTGCAGATTCCCTGACCAGCTCCCAAGGGCGTTCCCCTGGGAAAGGCTCAGGCATTTTCTTGCGTTTTCTTGCTGTCACCCACACATGGTGCAAGGTTGAAGAAAGACATTTATTTGTAAAACCAATTCCCCATGGGAGGAAGAGAGACCCACTCCATAGAAGGCCAGCCCAAGATCGCGATCATTCTGAGGCCCGCATGCAAACATGGGTGGAACCAAGGGAGAAACAAACAGCGGCCAGCCGCCCACACAGCTCTGGCTCCTGCCACGGAGAAGCAGAAAGTCCTTTCCGCTGGAGAACACGGAGGCGCCGCCCGAGAGGTGCTGGGAGAAGGCAATTTGGTCCAACATCCGCGAAGAAGCTATCAGAAGCCTTTGTTCCTATGCGGTCTCTTCTAGTTGGTGGCTTGCTTGCATCCTACCTGGCTCTAAACTTACATGGTCTTCCAGTCTCCAGAGGGTGGGCCTCCTCACATGCCCATCCTTATACTCTGAATGATCTGGAAGATAGCTGAAATAGAAAATCAAAACAACAGCTCAGCCACTAGACAGCGCCCAGCAGGGACGCCCAGCCTGCACAGTGAGCCCGGCTTCTCCTGACCCCCCGGCCCTGACATGTTAGCACACAGCTGATTAGATATTTCCTAACAAGGAGTTAAGTTAACAAGAGGTCAGTGAACTTCTCTTAAGAGACAGCCATGCCCCCTCTGTTGATGGATGCCTGTGGGATTTATAGATAACGCCTGCTAATTCCTCCGGGAGTTAGGGCCAGAAATCACTCAGCCGATGAAGGATTTGGCGCCCCTCCCCCCGCCCCCCTTTCCAGATCTGGTGTAGTGCTGGGGAGCCAAGTCAAGCCTACCTTTGGGCCTGGGGCTCATTTCAGAGGTTAGTGAGGCCACTGTGTTTTTTGTAAGATGGCCAGTCTCTGGCAAACGAGCAACCACAGACCAGGAATCATGGCCCCTGGCTACAGAGTTCTGTCTCTGGTGACTCTGCCCTGTGACCACTGTCCTCAGCAATATGGACCCTGTCAAGATCTGTGTTCACTCAGTGCACGCCTTTCCTGCTACACCCATGGGGTGGGTAGCCTATACGTTCACAGACCATTTCTGGAATGCTCACTTATTTTGGTAAGAACTGGTTAAAGGTTCCCACCCTAGTCTGGTGGGTCCATTGAGCTTAAACATTACTGGAAGACAGAAGCCAAATTTCCTTTTCACCTCCACCCAGCAGGTACTACAGGTCAGTCTTAACAAAGGTGATGTTAATATTGGTGATAGCAATTACCTTGTGTTGAAGAATTTTTTTTTTTTTTTTGGAGGGGATGTTGGGAGTCAGCTCGTTTAATCAATAATCAAGGTAAATAGAGGTCTTGGGAGCCTTGTCCCTGCTAGCCTTCACTAAGGCATACTGGGATAGATCCACAAAGCTCCCTATATGACCTCCGTCAAATTGGGCTTCCAGACACTCAGGAAACAGAGTAGTGAGCCATTGCATTTGCTCAGCTTAGTGACCACAGCCCCATGCAGACCCGGGACTTTGTGGATACAGAACAAAGTCACACGTTGGTCCCAGAGGGATTCTTCTTGGGCAGATTGAAAAGGCAGAGAAAGCCCTGGTGCTCCATTCCCCATTGCTTTCTGGAAAATAAGTCGCGCACATCAAATATTGATACACATCACCATGATTTTATATGAACTTTTCACCAATGCTCAGTGTGACCATAATGAAAAATAATCCCTGTGTGAGACTCTGCCACACAGTCCCGGAGAGTTCCCTGCATTTAGCCTGACACCAGAACGGTTCTGGTAAGCTGTGCTCTGGGGCTCTCATGTCAGCTGATTGGATTTTGTCTCAATTTACTCTCTGGTCATTTCTCTGGTGAGACCACACCAGTCAGAAGTGGGATTTTGTCTATTAGGATGTTGCTACAGACTAAGCTGAAACAAAGACTGTTAGAATGAGGGATAAAATTAGAGACTGCCAGGTGTCTGTGGTCCAAGGAACTCTAGATACAGTAATAGGGGATTTAACTACTTGTTAATTTTATTCTGGTTGTGATAGGAGGCGTTCTTGGCTTAGTAATTTTTTTTTTTTAATTTGGGTCATACCTGGTGATGCTCAGAGAGTAATCCTGGCTCTGCACTCAGGAATTACTTCTGGAAGGGCTCAGGAGACCATATGGGATGCCTGGGATCTAATCTGGGTTGGATTCATGCAAGGCAAGCACCCTACCCATTGTACTATTGCTTTGGCCCATATTCTAAATTTCTGAATGTATCTTGACAGGATAAATTGCTAGATGAATGAGAAAGTGCCATTACACAGTGTAAAATAAGCTTGCAGATTAGCTGACACGTCTGTCTTCTCCCCACTCCCCAAAGCTGACAAGAAATGAAAATTAAATAAACATGCTCTATCTGGCTTAACAGGAGTGCTGGTTCAACAACATTAGGAAAAAAATATTTACATCTATCATGCCTCAGGCTTTGTTCCTGGGATCAGGGAACTGTCCCTAATCTTCATACACAGACTTTAGAACAGAATGTGAGGTCCCAAGGCAAAATGTTAGGTTTGAATTCCTATTCTTCACTGGATGAACAATTTAACTCCATCAAGTCTATTTCCCTCTTGTCTAAGTTGAGGACTATGGAACTCAGAACTTGCAGTGTTGTCACAGGAGTTAAATGATACGACAAGCACGAAACTCCTCGCACGTCAGGGATTCAACGTGTGGGGGCTGTTACTATCACTACTGTAACTGACTCTATAGCAGGGACTTCCATGTATGGATACGAAGACCAGAGTGCAAGTCCTAGGTGCCTAGTGAGCTTGGGGAAATTTACTGAACTGCACTGAGCCCTGAATCCTCTCATTATAAAATTGGACATTACAGGGCTAGAGCAATAGTGAGCAGGGCGGGCCTTTGCCTTGCACATGGCCCACCTGGATTCAGTCCCCAGCATCCCATATGGTCCCCAAGCAATGCCAGGAGTGATTTCTTTTTTAAAAAATTTTTGGGTCACACCCAACAATGCACAGGAGTTACTCCTGGTTAATGCACTCAGGAATTACTCCTGGCTGTGCTCAGGGGACCATATAGGATGCTGGGAATGGAACCCGGGTCGGCCTCATGCAAGGCCAACGCCCTACCCACTGTGCTATTGCTCCAGCCCCGCCAGGAGTAATTTCTGAGTCCAGAGCCAGGAGTGAGCCCTGAGCATCACTGAATGTGACCAAAAAAGCAAAACAAACAAGCAAACAAACAACCCCCCCAAAAACCTGTCCATAATAATGTTCCTCAAAGGATTGATAGGAGTAAATATAATGAAGCTAATGAAAGACCTGCCTGAGGGCTGGGGATAGAGCTCAATGATAAAAATGCATTTGTCATATATGTGAGATTTGGGTTCTATCCCCGGCACTGAAAAAAAATAAAACAACAACTTAAACTCTTGGGATTGGGGAGCTAACTTGGAGGGCTGGAGCTTATGCTTTGCATGCAGGAGGTCCGGGTTCATTTCTAGAACTGTGTGAGCACACTGGGAGAAGCCCCAGAGCACAGAGCCAGGAATAGCCCCTCAGCACCACTGGGTGTGACCCCAAGGCCCCTTCCCAAATTAAAAAGACTTTCCTGTGATAGAAGCTAAATGGGGCTGGAGCAATAGCATAGTGGGTAGGGTGCTTGCCTTGCACAAGGTGGATCCAGGTTTAATTCTTCCACTCCTCTCAGAGAGCCTGGCAAGCAATGGAGAGTAGCTAGCCCACATGGCAGAGGCTCACAAGCTACCTGTGGCGTATTCGATATGCCAAAAACAGTAACAAGTCTCACAATGGAGACATTACTGGTGCCCGCTTGAGAAATCAATGAGTAACAGGATGACAGTGATAGTGACAGAAGCTAAATCAATATTAAAACCCCTTAAATTTTATTTTATTTTTTTTTTGACTTTTATTTATTTATTTATTTTTTTTATTTTTTATTTTTTTTACAGTTACAGATTTATACATTTTTGTGCTCATGTTTCTCCCTTACAAAGTTTGATAACCCATCCCTTCACCAGTGCCCATTCTCCACCACCAGTAAACCCAACATCCCACCCCCCCTTCCCAGTCCCGTCTCCCCCCACCCCACACTGCCACTATGGCAGGGTATTCCCTTTTGTTCTCTCTCTCTGATTAGGTGTTGTGGTTTGCAATAAAGGTGTTGAGTGGCCATTGCGTTCAGTCTCTAGTCTATATTTGGCCCGCATCATCTTTCCCCCACATGACCAACAACCACATTTTACTTGCTGTTCCCTTCTCTGAGTTGCCCAGGATGAGAGAACAGCCTCCAAGCCATGGTGACAACCTCCTGGTACTTATTTCTACTATTCTTGAAACCCCTTAAATTTTATCCCCAGACAAAAATCAGTAGGATGTAGGTCAACCTGTAAGAGTATATTTAGGCCATGATAGGATATCAAGCTAACTCTTGACTGCGCAGTGTGAGGTAATCATAAAATTCCTTTATTCTTTCTTAGGACCTGCTCCTAATTTCTCTAGTGTTTCAGACAAACTATGCTTGTCTCAGAGGTGCAACACTAAGAAGTAAGTTAATGAAAGCAACTTACCCATGCCTGAGTCTACTGATTCTAATTGAATCCATGAATTAACTCCTAAGAATGTGATAACCCTTAAGGTGTGTACTGGTGGTCCTTTAAAATGGAATCTTCTTAGAGAAATTACTTTCATAAAGTCTTAGCTTAAGCTCACCAGTTGTTTGCTTCCACATCTAAGTATTGGAGAGTTGGTTGAGTTATGGTTCATTTGCAGTTGTAGCAATGTCCTGGAGAAGGCTTCCCTGCCTCTACGATGACTCCAGCTGTGATTCTGTGTGCCTACCCAGAGCGACCCACGGGGAGACCCCCGCCCCCGAATGCGGGCTTTCCAAGGCCAGCACAGAGGAAGGGAGTCAAGAGGGCTTCAAAGTGGGAAAGGAAGTGGGGAGTCTGGACCCTGATAACTAACCAGTGGGTGAACAAAGCTGAGAAAATAGCTGAGCAGGCTGCAGGAAAAGAGGCCGTGGGCAGGCGAGACAGCAGGATGGAGAGGTGCCAAGGAAGGGGGCGGGGCAGGCTTTCCAGGTCAGGGCATCACAAGGTTCTGAGAAATGCAGGCTAGAGCGAGAACCAGGGGATCCTCTGAGCCACTGCGCTCTGCCACCTGCATTTCAGACCCTGGCAGGGCACCACCCCTCCGTTAGCCACCACCTGCTTCTTCTGAGAGAGGCTGTCACTAGGCCAAATAGGCAAGAACGACTCCCACTCAAAAACCTGAGCAAGTCTCCTTGACTCCGCCCTCCCATCAGCAGATGAGCCGCTCCCTCTCTGCTACCATTTTCAAAAGCTATTTTCCTACCTTCTTGCTCTGCTCCTCCCCCTTCAAGTCACTGCATTCCAGCTTCAGTTCATTTCACTCCCTTGAAACGTCTCTGGCTAAAGTGACAGATGACATTTCCATGGCACTCCACCCAAGAGGCCTGCTCCAGCCCCTGCTGGCCTCCCTAGTCTACTCGTTCTTGCTGAGCCTTCCTCTTCTCAACTCTCCCTGTGCCTGGCCTCTGAGACACTCGCCTCTCAGTAGTTTCAGTTTCCTCCTTCCCTCTGGTTCCTGCCTCTAACATGTCTTCTGGCAGTATCCTCCTCTTGGGAACAAGAGGCAGGAATGCCACTCACTCAGTGCATATTTTCGCATTCTTTTCATTCTCTTCCTTCTCCCTGGGCCATCTCAGGCTGGCTCCGAATCAAAACTGCCACTTAGCTTCCATCTGCTGACTCACCAACCTGTGAGGCCAGGTCTAAGCTCTCCTCTTACCTCTCTACCCGCACCTGCCACCATCTCTAACTGATAACTGCACTTAGGAGGCTCAAAGGTCAAGCACAACAGGACCTTCCTGTAATCTCTTACTGTAAAGCTTGGCATGATTTCCTATTTTCCAGGAAAACCAAAAATTCCTTTAAGAAAAATTTTAAGGTAGAAAACCCAACTATTTTATTGATTTCTTACAATCAAATACAGCCAACTAGCATTACTTCCACGTATGGATTATTAGAAACAAAAGGATTATTGCCTTAGTACTTTCAAATGATGCAGTATACAATAAATGTAATGTTAGAACCTAAATGCATCCTAGTTTTTAAAAAGCATAACCAATAATTTGGTTCCTTCTTTCACAAAATGGAAATTTAAATACTTCTCCTGATAGTCTTGAGGTTATCATTATATTATGAGTAGAGCAAAGTTTGGCACAGTTTCACCTAGAAAGGTGTCTTACACACCTCATTACACATCAACGTGCATAACAAAATGCATAGTCAGCAGTGCTTGATAGAAAGCATGTTTCAAATATGAGTCAGCTGCTAAGGTCATCATATATTTTTTTAGGTTCTATGTTATCAATTATGGAATTACGGATTAATCACTGGCAACAGACATATATAGTTTAACTCTGAAGATAAGAAAAAGTAACTGCTGCTTGAAAAAATGATTCTAGGTAACAACTAAAAACCAAAAATCCTTAACACCTCCCACTGTGCTCAGTGGCTACTTCCTGCTCTGTGCCTGGGGAGGTCAGTCCCGGATCACCCTGGGGGGCCATGTGGGAGACCAAAGGTGGCCTCCCACGTGTGAAGCATATTTTCAGCTCATTGTTGAACCCAGTATTCCTTCCGGTCCTGAACTGTGTGCTTTAAGAATCCTATGATGATGCAGCCCTCCCTCCCCTCCCCCGCAGAACTGCCCTAGTCAACATGTCCACTATCTTTCCCCAGATCTCTCCCATTGGTCTACTCCCGTTCCTTTTCAAACCATCCTCCACCATGTAGTTAGAATTATTGTTTTTCCCCCTTTTTCAGACATTGGATTATTCTTTGAATAAAAACAAATATGATGTTGTAAAATTTTTTGGGTCACACCTGGTGGTGCTTAGGGGTTACTCAAGGCTCTGCACATAGGAATTGCTCCTGGTGGTGTTCGGGGGACCATATAGGTTGCTGGGGATCAAATCTGGGTTGGCCATGTGCAAAGCAAATGCCCTATCCACTGTATTATCACTCTGGCCCCAGACAGTGTGATTTCCCAGTTCTTTTTTTTTTTCTTTTTGGGTCACACCTGGCGATGCACAGGGGTTACTCCTGGCTCTGCACTCAGGAATCACTCCTGGCGGTGCTCAGGGGACCATATGGGATGCTGAGAATCGAACCCGGGTCGACTGCGTGCAAGGCAAATCCCCTACCTGCTGTGCTATCACTCCAGCCCCCGTCTCCCAGTTCTTGATGAGGCCCCCATGTCAACCTATTAGAGTGATCTTTCACACTTCTCACTTGGGACTCTCCCTCAGTCTCCCACAAGTTCTTTCTCTTATTTTAGGGCTTTACTTGGGGGTGGGGAGGTGGGGGTGTTGTTTTAGACACACACCTGCCTGTGATCAGGATGTTTTTCATGGTTTTGAGCTCAGGGATCACTCCTGGTGGTACTCCAGGGACCCTATGTGGTACCAGGGATCAAACTGGGGTTGACTGGCTCACATACCTTACTGTAGAGTTTTTTTTCACATGCCATATTTCTCCCTAATTTTTTTCCCCCATCCCAGCCTATTGCCTAGATTTTCTTTATAATTCAGACATTATTTCTTCAGGGAAGCTTTCCTTGACCATACGAAGCAAGAACTCTCAAACTCTATTACCATCTTCTGCAGCTGATACTGGACCCAGCTCCCAGAGATCCTCCTGCAGGAGGGCTGGGCAAGAGCTGAGAATGTTCCTAACTGGGTTGCTGATGATGCTGGAGCTGATGGTCTGAAGTCCACCTGCTGAGAGTGAGCCAACACCAGTCCTTTCCATTCCACACATTCAAAGCTCTACAGGCCTCTCCTTCAAATAGTCCACAGCTAAGATCTCACATAGCTTTGTGATTATTTGATAATCTCAACTCTCTACCCCAGTAGACTTTAATTTCCATGAGAGTAGGGACCAAGATTGGTTTTGCTCACAAGAAGCTCAGCTCCACCCACATAGGATGTTCTTAGTAAATATTTATTAAGGGGATGAAGGTAAATGACGGCCAGCTACATGGATCATAGTAACTTTGCAAAGCAAAAGAATCAGGTTTGAATGGCCACCTTTAGACTCATGTCCTAGGAGATCAGTCCATGAAAAGGAAAGCAAAACCATGACACCATAAATTCCTTAAGTCTGGAACTATGTCATTCCCCACCTACAATTACTCCAGGAAGTGCCAGAAGGGCGTAAAGATGACACAGCGTGTCTCTTAGGTAACTGCCAGACATTGAGAGGCTTCAAAAAGCCACTTTTATTGAAAATAGATTTTTGATGTTAAGAAAGATCAAGGAAGTTGCTGAAAAGAAAGAGTGAAAGACCAGAGAGGTGCAGTCTTTTGGGGAAGAAGGAAATTCTAGAAATCATGCAAGTCTGGTGATTATCATTTAAAAAAACAAAATAAGAAAGAAAAGGATGAAAGAACTTATAAGAAAAGCTCCAGGAGACACAGGTGGAAACATCCAGGAGGTAAGATGTTGCAGAGGGGGTCACCAAGCTCAAAGAATCCCAAGGAAAGGGCAAGGCAACACACCATTCTTTGTAGTATTTCCAGAAAATGTCTCCAGAGATGGAGAAGAGGCCATAGAGGGAGAAGCCAGGCACAGATGAGGGTAGGAAGGCACTGTGAGAAGAACAAATATTAGACAAGACCGTGAAGCCTCCTTTCCACACTAAACTGTGTTTCTGCAGAGGCTGGGAAAGAGACCCCAGACAAAACCCAAGGTGGCTGGAGCTCAGGGTAGAGGGAACACTGAACAACTGAGGCACAGTCACCTTGAGGACGCCAATGGCCGAAGAGACATCTCCAGATCGTCTGTCTCAGTACCTCAGGCAGGAATTCCAGAGCAGGCGCATGGGGTCAGTCTTTCCTTTGGCTGAAAGAGAAGGGCTTCTCCCAGATGCTTCAGTTCCGCAAACAGGCCACTTGTGGCATCACCGTGTTGGGAAGGTTCTGGCAATCTCCTGTGTGAGTGGTCCGCTGCAAACTGGTGAAACCAAGTCTGTCTTGGGAACAAATGTTGAGGGAAAAAGAGGAAGGGGACTGAGTACCCCAGTAGCCAGGTCAAGAAGTTATCCAGGGCTGGTCAAGACTCCTCTGTGAGCAGCCCTGGGATGGTCGGACATGAGGAACCTCTGGCGACACACCTGTCCTGGCAAAGAAAGTAGGGGATGTTTTAACAGCCATAAATGAGCTATAGGGATTGTATGGCTTGAAGAAAACCAAAGACCTCGGCCTACCTTTATCACACATCCTCAAGAAATGACAGCCCAAGTAGTATGAACAGAACCTGCCCACCCTTGTGGGCTGATTTAGGAAGAGTCCTATCTAGAAGGAGAAAAGAGGCCCCCACTATTTCAGCTGCTAAGTCCTGCCCTCTCTTTGCCCAGATGGACACTGGGCTCTCAGGGCTTCCTCCTCCCTCAGACCTCTGCTCCCTGCTCCAGCTGCTCTCCCCACAGCAAGAAGTCACTGCAGAGGTTGAAACATCTGCCTGGTCCGCTGAGGCTTCCCAATCTTGCTCAGAAGCTCGCTAGGAAAGCCAGGAGCTGGGGAGACAAGGAGGCAGAGGCTGATGCCTACTGGATCCTGGCAAACATTGACCAAATCATGACCAGGCCTCCCTGGTGCATTTGACACAGATCAAGCTCCTTTTATCCTTGGGGGGTAATTTTCAGGTAGAGCTTGGGAGTTCGGTGCCTGCGCCATCTCTTTTTTAAGAAAGGGAGGTCAGAGGTGGGGGTGGCGGTGGAGAGACAGCACTGCAGGAAGGTGTTTGCCTTGCCAGGTGGCTCACCCCCGGTTTGATCCCCAACACCATCGATGGTCCTCTAAGCACTGCCAGGAGTGATCTCTAAGCATAGAGTCAGAAGTAAGCTCTGAGCACTACTGGGTGTGGCCCCAGTAAAAACAAACCATGGGAGGGTGAGGGTGGACAAAACTGCCCCACTGGCAGATGGTCAAGCCCAGTTTCAACTGCCGCTACGTGCATGAAAGACTCACTCTTCCTCTCTCTTCCACCCCCCTACCCCTAATAAAAGCAGCCTGCAGAGAGGTTGGGAGGTAGGAGGGGGTCTTTCTGGACATGCAGAGATCTTTCAATGCACATGGGAAGGGAGGTAGCTGGATCACCTAAATAAGAGGCTGGGCAGTGCGACTCAGTCATACCAAGGACAACTCAGAGAATCACATCATGTTATCTGCTGGGAAAAGGCTGTCCAGAGGAACAGCGCAGTCTGTGACATGTTATCTCTCTCCTCCCTCCTGTGCCCACGGACACAGTCCCTGGAGGATACTGGAGAAGGGAACAGGCTGCTAACCAGCAGACAAAGGAAGCATCCTTGCCCTGGAACAGTGTAGCGACTCACAGCTCACAGTGCCAAATTGAAGGAGCAGGCTCAGGGCTGAAAGGCATTCACTGTTATTACTGAGTGCTGGACCACACACACTTCCCCAGATGATAGGAAAAGAGGGTCCAGATGTGTGGGCCCATCAGGAGCAAGACAATGAGAAGATAGAGCAACACACACACACACACACACACACACACACACACACACAAACTTTCTGCTTCAAGCAGAATCGTGGCTCTTTTCATTCCCTCTAAGGTTTAAATAAAGTATACTACAGAAAAAACAAACAAACAAACAAAACCACTAATCTAGACATTTTATTCTTAAAACATTCCTTTTGGGGGGTGCCGGGGTGATAGAACAGCTGGTAGGGCACTTGTCTTGCATGTGGTCAATGTGGGTTTGCTCTCTGGCACCATAGATGTTCCACCGAGCACTGCCAGGAATGATCCCTGAGTATAGAACCAGGGATAAGCTTGGGATGGGCTGGTCGATCAGAGAGTTCCTCTGAGAACCAAAGGATGAGGACAGGGGGGTCAAAAGGTGCCCCCAAAGAATTCCCAGCTGAAACTGCAATGAGGGATGAGGACAGAGGCTATACCGATGTGGCAAGGAGAGCTGTGACAATTGCTGCTCTCTGTCAGTGTGCTGAGTCTCACTCAGCTCCTGAAGAAGTAAATAACAGGACAAGATCCCAAGAAACATGTATTTGCTGACCAGACAACCACAGCTCAGGGTAATGAGCCTCTTTAGAAAATAGGTCTAACTCCTTGGGCAAAATGGAAAGGCGAAGACTCGAAAGGTTGTTATGCCATGACCACGGTGGCTCTGGATTATAAGAAGGGGGGGGGCGGGGATGGCAGTGATGAGAAGAGACCCTGCTGTCAACTCCATGGCCGTGGTGGACACGACAAGTGGACTGCCCACACTCTTCTTTCCAGAAATGAGCTGAGGGTGAACGGGAGTGAAAGCCCAAGGTCAGGGCACTGGGCAGACACAGTGGGGGAACTCTTCACCATCGGTCTGGGAAAGCACATTCAGACGCGAGTGTCTTGTGCAGATAGTGCGTGGTATCCGGGTGACAGCACCTCTGTGGCCTCAGACAGACATTCGGGGTCATGCTTGTCTCTGAGTCTCCAGATAAGAGCCCGCGGTCCTCATCTCTATCATGCACTTCTCCCGAGAGAGGCAGGTTTTGAAACCAGGAATGGAGGCAGCAGGGATGAGCTGCTTATCTGGGAACCAACTGCAGAAAAGTTCACACTTTTATAATGGGGGTGGGGGGGAGGGGGGAACAGCAGTCTCTCAAGTATTGGGGGTGGAGTGGGGAGGTAGGTGACGCTTAAATCCCCTGCATCACAATGTGGATCAGGAGTGTGAAGAGACCAAGTAAAGCCAAAATTAGGCAGTTACAAAGGCTCAGGCCAAAGCAAGTTGCAGGCCAAGACTTGAACCAGCAGAATTTCTGGTCTATTTGGAAAAAATATTGTGAGGGGACCCACCACAGGTATTTGACTGGGAACGGGTTTTAGACTTCTGACAGACTGTCTATCATAAAAACAGCAGTTGAACTGGTTACTCAACGAAACAAAACAAAGCCGCAATGGCCCTGAGCAGGGTTATCTGGCGGATCCCTCGCCCAAAAGAACACACTGTTCTTAAAGCTTTTGTATCACGCAGAGATAAGTGTTAGAGCAAAAGCGGTGCTGTGTTCTGGCTGCTTTAAGGGGAAAGTTCTTAATATTTTGCTTCTGATAATCAGGTTAAAGTACAGACCGCTACTCATTGATTTTTAGTCTGCATTGGGATGCTTTCTTTTTTCCTGCAAGATTTTGATGCTTTTCTTGGGAACAGTGTCTCATGCATCTGGGGTGTTGCTACAGAAAAGCTTGCATCATCTTGCAAGTCCTTCTGGAAGATAAAGACCAGTGGGGATGGCTGAGCCTGACCGTTCAGAGCACAGCAGGGAAGCAGTGAATTCTAATGGAAGTAGATGCACTCACCACACCCTCATTTCCACAAAGTCTCAGGGAGGGATGGAGGTGATGCTGACCAGTGCTGCAGGTTTCAGCTGGCTGTGGGCCTACCCATCCCATCCTTAGAACCACCGGTGGGGGGGGGGGCGGAAGCTTTGGAGAGACACGTACAGTTCCCCTTTAAAAGATCTCTCTAAAAGAGATCAGTGCAACATAAATCATTGGTCTGAGGTTATTCAGCTGATAAATCAAGGCCTTGAACCCCACATCTGACAGATTCCAAAACTATCCCTTCCTTCCCAAGGCCTCTTATTCTGTCATTACTTATTGGTTGGGTTGCAGTGATGTCTCTTGCCCAAGAGACCATCTGCAACCACGGCGGGTGGGAACGGACTTCCCGGGGAAGAGGGGCGTGGTTAGATAAGCTGCTTCAACTACTCCCCCATAGGGCTATGCATCAGAGATCACAGTTACAGATGTAAGGGAGACCGGGGCATGGCTGGGCTGGACTAGGGCCACGGGGCCTCCCGGCAGCCTCGAGGAGCTGGCACGTTTATCTGATTTCCTGGTGAACATTGCCTGTGCGTGTCTGTGTCAGGCGCCTGTCCGTTCCTGTGCTCTGCACCCTCGCTGCTCTCCTGGTTCTTCCTTCCTCTCTGTTATCTCACCACAGGCATGAGCGGCATGTGTGGGAAGGAGGAAGGCTGAGCAAGAAGCCAGAAGCAGGACTGAAGGTCTGGCAGTACGCATCACTCCCAATGATGGGGTCTTGAAACTTGCTGGAATATTTCCCTGATTTTCCATTTTAAATGGAGCAGCACTGTAGCACTGTTCTCCTGTTGTTCATCGATTTGCTTGAGCGGGCACCAGTAACATCTCCATTGTGAGACTTGTTGTTACTGCTTTTTGGCATATCAAATATGCCACAAGTAGCTTGCCAGGCTCTGGCATATGGGCAGGATACTCTTGGTAGCTTGCTGGACTCTCCGAGAGGGACGGAAGAATCAAACCCTGGTTGGCCGCGTGCAAGGCAAATGCCCTACCTGCTGTGCTATTGCTCCAGTCCATTAAATGGAGTAAGAGGGAAAAATGAATGGGCCTGGCATTCCCTTTAATGTCACCACTTACCAGCTCTACCTCTCTCCTAGAATAGAGTATGGAAAACATAAAATATGCATTCTGCATTGTTTGTCAAATCCTGCATATTGAGTTACTTTATGTATAATGACAATATTTCTTTTTTCTTTTTGGGTCACACCTGGCGATGCACAGGGGTTACTCCTGGCTCTGCACTCAGGAATTACTCCTGGCGGTGCTCAGGGGACCATATGGGATGCTGGGAATTGAACCCGGGTCGGCCGAGTGCAAGGCAAACGCACTACCCGCTGTGCTATCTCTCCAGCCCCGACAATATTTCTTTTTAAATAAACTAAACATTATTATTGAGGCAACATGATTAATAATTGTGTTAATGTTTATACTTAGATGTACAGAGTACTATAATTCTATCTTCACCAAACTACTCAAGATCCTCTACCACTGTCTTTAGATCCCTCCCAGTTTTTCTTCCTTCCCTATACACCTCCACTACTGTAGGATAACATAGCCTCAGGTAGTTTAGGTTTACTGGGTTACTCCCATTACAGTGCTCCCATTCCTCTTTGTTTATTTGTAGCTTATTTCTTAGTGTTCTGTTGACTTGCAAATATTGTTTTTCTCTTCTCCTTGAGTCCTTTGCATAGTTTATTCAGAGCCATGTCCTTTTTGTATGGACACAGGAAGACTTAGCAAATGCTATGCTTTTATAACCTGGGAGTCATTTGACTCTACATGATAATTTCCTCCTGGGCATCTGTTCTCTCAACCTAAGCCTCAGCTGCCCTTACTTCCTATCACCCCCAAAAGCAGGGTCCCGATGAGGGAGGAGACGGACCCAGGGCAAGCGGTGAGTTGTGTGCTACCCTGGCATCGAGATGGGCCTGGCCAAAGTGCCTAATGCTTAACTATAAGTTAAGAGCTTGATCATGGACAAATGTTGTCATGATCCAGTGATAACTAGATTTGGACCCTGCTAGGGCTAGGAGTGATTAATCTGGCCTGAGTGCTGTGGTCTGAGCCTGTGGCAAGATGTTGTCAGGAGAGCTGCCTTGCAAGCCTCAATGTATCTCTTGCTATGTGCATACAAAAATAACTAGTATTAAGGTGTTAATAAGTGTTTGGACTAAGGAAAAGAAAAAAAAAAAACCTTAAGAGTCAGGAAGGGCTTTGGAATGCCCTGCCTCAGGAAGGGCTTTCTTATGTTGATTTTGCTACCTGGCTGGGTGTAGCCTAGAGGGCAAGGTGGGAGAGACAAGTGGGAGAGACTAGTAGGAGGAGGGAGAGAGAAGCAAGAGAGGTGGAGCTGGGAGTGCAGGAGATGAGAAAGATGGAAGACTGTATAAACGGTAACTAATCAGCAACCAGCTTGGTCCTCGTTCTTCCTTCGCCTGTCCTTGGCCAACGGCTGTCCCGATCCAGCCCATACACAGCGGTTTCAGAGCACCAAACGCGGGCCGTGAGACAGAGCCGCCCGGAGAGCCTGCGAGTGCACACGCCCCTCAGCGAGCTTTAGTTTTTTACACACTACCAACTTGATTACCTTTGTCTTATATTACTGACACTATTTCTAGAAGAAAAGAGCACTTTTACCAAGCTGTCATTCATTAGAACGTGGAGTCACACAAGCTTGCTGGAACCAAATGAGTCTTTGAAGAGATCTGGATCAATCACCAGATCTTCTTTAATATTATATTTTCTACGTGTCTTCAGTATCTGTACAAAAATTTACAACATATAAATAATCAAAAGCCTGAACACAGAGAGGGACAAGGGTCTTAGGTCTTGCTGCCACTGGATGAAATGGAAGCAGTATCTGGAGCAGGACCTTTCTTTCTTTCTTTTTTTTTTTTCTTTTGGGTCACACCTGGTGATGCACAGGGGTTATTCATGGCTCTGCACTCAGGAATTACCCTGGCGGTGCTCGGGGGACCATATGGGATGCTGGGATTTGAACCCAGGTTGGCTGCGTGCAAGGCAAATGCCCTACCCGCTGTGCCATTGCTCCAGCCCTGGCAGGACCTTTCTTGCCCAAAGGAAAGAGACCTACAGCAAGGACAGGTAGTGGAGGTCTGTCTGCGGAAGTGAGAAACTTCTACAAGAACCCCCAGAGTGTTTCTCAGGAGTGTAACAGGCAAGAGTATAACAGGTGAGGGTGCACAGTATTGAGGTACAGTCAGAAATGAGACACAGGAGATCTTTTTCACTGGAGGTTACAGCAATGGAACAAAGAGGTGTGAGACCAGTGATCTGAGGCTTCAAATGCATAGGAGCCTATCTTCAAAAAGGCTCCATTATGTAGAGACTACATAAAGTAGATTTGATCTGTGGACCGGTCTAATTTAAGTAAATACAATACTTACAAATTTAGAGAAACAATGGGTTTTTACCAGTGGGAGCCTGTGGCCAGGACCGTCCAAAGAGAGAAACTCTCTAAGGACAGTGGACTCTCCCTCTGGGTGTGCATGGGGACTAATCCCAGAGGCAATGGGGACAGAGCTGAAGGAGCTATTGTGTTTTTCGTGGCATGTTTCGAAAAGGACATGTACAAAGATAGAAGGAAGGGCACGGTCCCAAGGACATACTGAGAAGAGTGACACATTTCTGTGAGAACAGTGCCTGACTTGAGCTGAGGCTAGCAAAAGGAAATGCTAACATCGGCCAAAAAAAGAGGGAGGTGGTAGTAGATTATTTTTAGTTATGATTTAAAAAGGGACAGGGCCCATTGCTCAAGGGTCATGGTAGCTTGTTAACAGGGGATTAACAGAAGATAGGGAGAGGAAGCCTGCTAAGCACCCATTTTATGTCTAGCCTCTCCATAAAAGTAAACTAGTCTAACTAGGAAGATTTAAAGGTGCATCATTACACAAGCCCTGAAAACAAAGGGAGAGGATGTAGCATACTAATTTAGTATGTGTGTGTGCCTGCCTGCTTGCCCTCCCTCCCTCCCTCCCTCCCCCCTCCCTCCCTCCCTCCCTCCCTCCCTCCCTTCCTTCCTTCCTTCCTTCCTTCCTTCCTTCCTTCCTTCCTTCCTTCCTTCCTTCCTTCCTTCCTTCCTTCCTTCCCTCCCTCCTTCCCTCCCACCTTCCCTTCCTCCCTCTCTTCCTCTTCCTTCCTCCTTCCCTTCCTCCCTTCCTTCCTCCTTCCTTCCTTCCTTCCTTCCTTCCTTCCTTCCTTCCTTCCTTCCTTCCTTCCTTCCTTCCTTCCTTCCTTCCTTCCCTCCCACCTTCCCTCCCTCCCTCCCTCCCTCCCTCCCTCCTTCCTTCCTTCCTTCCTTCCTTCCTTCCTTCCTTCCTTCCTTCCTTCCTTCCTTCCTTCCTTCCTTCCTTCCTTCCTTTCTTCCTTCCTTCCTGGCATGCTAATACCCCTCTTTCTTTTCTTCCTTCATTGTATCAAGGATCAAACCCAGGGCCTCATACATGCAAAACATGTGCTCTCCCACTAAGCCCTCCTAGTGCCATCCCCTCTTACACTCTTTCCTACACACCATGGCATGTGCTCTTAAAACCACTTGAAGGCAAAATCTCCAGGTTCTCCATGTCCCTATCCCTAATCCCTGGGCAAATGGTATAACAGAGCCCCGAGTTTGTGCTCTTAGAAAATGACAGGTGATGAGAGGGTGCCAATAGTCTGCTGTCAGCAAATGTGTTAATTTACTCAAGGGGGAAAGATATACTTGCTACTCTGGACTATTCTCTGATATAGTCCAGAAGATATACTATGGACTAATATAGGAAGGAAGGAAGATATACTCTGGACTAATAAGAGTAGCAAAATTACAGTAAGTTTTTAAGCCCTTTCAAAAGAATATTTCATTTTGTGCCCCTATAGACCACCTCAGAGTGAAGACTGGAGTGGCCTAACAAACTGTGAGAAAAGAAGGAAGGAACGAAGGAAGGAAGGAAGGAAGGAAGGAAGGAAGGAAGGAAGGAAGGAAGGAAGGAAAGAAAGGAGGGAGGGAGGGAGGAAGGAAGAGAGGGATGGAGGGGGAGGGAGGAAGGAAAAGAGGGATGGAGTGAGGAAGGGAGGGAAGGGGGGAGGGAGGGAGGAAGGAAGGAAGGAAGGAAGGAAGGAAGGGAGGGAGGGAGGGAGGGAGGAAGAGAGGGAGGAAGGGAGGGAGGGAGGAAAGGAAGGAAAGAAGGGAAGGAAGGAGTTCTGTATTTCTTCAGGCCCTGACCACCCAGGTTGCATAAGGACAGGAAGGCCACGTCTCAGAGATTCCTACCATCGAGCTTTGGCCATTCTTGAGTCTTGGAAACTAGGTCAAGCCTCCGTGCTTTGTCAGGAGTGTTCCCTCATGTGGACTAACCTCCCACACACCCTTTGTGTGGGTGTCTGTTCTTCAAAACTCAGCTCTGATTTCACTTCCTCTGCTGCTATCTCCTGCCCAGTCAGATGGAAAAGTCTCTCTATGGCCCCCTTATGTCTTGGTGGAATCACATCCACTGAGCTAGACGCAGAAAGTAGGGGCTCTGGAGGTGATTAAGTCATGTGGTGGAGCTTCATGAAGGGAAGAGATGGTATCAGGAAAGAGACCCCCCCCCAAGTCCCAAACTTCCTAGCTCCTCCTGTCACTTGAGGGTAGTGCACGGAGACACAGAAGGGTACCACATGGGAAGAGGACCCTTTCCCAGTTACTCATCTGACTTCCAGCCTCCAGGACACTGAGCAGTGTATCTCTGCTGCATATTTCTGCCACCAGTCTGTGGTATTTTGCTACAACATCCCACATACAGTAAGACAAGTCCCTTATCCAGACTGCCAAGTGGCCGGGGCACCCATTATCAAAGCCTTCTTTCCCCAGCTAACAACGAACAGCTTCCTTATCTGCCTCCTCCAGTGCCTGCCTGTTCCTGAAGGGGTTGCCTAGGGCCTGACAAAATGCCAGGCACATGGGGGGGATTCTCAAGACACAATGATTGTTTAAATTTTTGCCAAGATGTTGAAAGCTAAGGGAGTTGTC
The DNA here is from genome assembly GCF_027595985.1 of Sorex araneus. Lineage (NCBI taxonomy): Eukaryota > Metazoa > Chordata > Mammalia > Eulipotyphla > Soricidae > Sorex > Sorex araneus. Next base: position 247,146,286 of record NC_073302.1, read on the forward strand.
TATAGTTGTGTTCAGTGGTCTAGCCTTTTATTGGTGTCTTAGAAGCATAATATACTTTCAGAATCTCTAAATCCGGGAAGGAAAGATAATTAGATAAAAGACTCAGGATTCAAGATCTAACAATCTATTGGGTGGCCAGAAAGCCTGAAAACATAGATAATGTTTTCATATATGTGGGTTTTTCTGGATTTTTCTGTGGAACCCTCAACCACAGGTTTTTCAGTTTCCTTGTTTTTAATTTTTTTTTTTAGATTAAAAATCAGATACAGATCATCTGAAGCAATGTCTTACACATGCATTCACAGGGGCTGGCATTGACAGGATGCAAGAAGGCACGGTATTCATTGCAACTGCATGCAGTACTTGAAACCAGACAGAGATGACATGGTACATTGGGTATATCAAGTCATGTCCTTGTCCATACTGTACATATAGCATATTACCAGTAAGTCACTCCTTTATGATATTCAGCTGTGTTTCCACGTTTTATGGCTACTTTATAAAAAGACAACTGATAATCAACAATACAATTTTAATAGAAAGATTTATGAAACTTAATATTAGGTCTCAAGAAAGTCAACTGAATATCTACCGAATGGTCCATATCTGGCTCTATTATTCATCCAGGCAGCCTGCCAGTCAGACTTACTGAGCACTCATATGCTAATACTATGCTAGGATACATATGTTTAGTAGAAAATAAACGTGACATTTCCTAAATTTATCTGCTAAAAGAGGAGAATAAATATTACATAAACAAATGACAGAACTTGAAATGCTGAGGAGGCCATGCTTCAGTAAAGCTATGTGTAATGAGGGCAGGGGACCACTTTGAGTGGTGGGGTTGGGGTTCAGGCCGTGTGCATGCATCTCTGAACTTGCTGAAAGTTCCATGTGAAGAATATGGTGGACCTAGTGATCCATTAGCTCAATGTGAGTCAAGGATGTTCTGTGACAGGTAAAAAGAGACTAGATCATAGGGCCAGAAGCAGAGTGATGAGACCTAGTCTAATGACAAGCCTGTCCTCTCTCTCACAGTTACACTACTTCTAATCCAATTTTGCATTGTAAAAGGCTTTGCTTTCGGAGAGTCACACAGAAGATACAGAATGGGGTTCTAGATACCATATCTGATAAGACCAGGTGGGTGCACTGAGGCCGTTTAGCCCATACCTGAACTGGAGAAGACAACACAGTGTAGTTCCAAAGAGAAGCCGTGTTTCTAAAAAAAAATATTAGAATATACAGAAATGGGACAGACTTTTTGAAGAAATGAGCACTCCATGTTCAGAAATTTTCTGGCAAAGAGGTTGGATAAACTGTTCAAGACAGTGAGGAGGGATTCCTAAGTGGGGCAAAGGTTGTCCTTTGAGGATACATTTTTGGGAATACGCTACAGATTGTTTTCTTGGAGAAAATATATTCTTGATAGGACATATCAAATGACATTTTAATTCTTTACGCCTTAATCTACAAAGTACTTTGGGTCACTCTTACCTCCTAAGGCCTTTCGTGTCCTCGGAAGAATGATTTCTTGAAGAGCAGAGGCACTGATCTAGCTTTAGCAATGGGTTTCTTTTACCTCTGCTGTAGAATGATGTCTTTCCGGGAGATCTAGGTCTTTGCAGGAAGTAGGGACTCCTCACCTTCCCAGCCTTCAGCAAGGTTATGGGGAGTGGGAGGTCACCGAGGCTGACCTTACCATTAGAAAAAGGGACCTCCATTCACTAGTATTTCAGACATTCAGACATGGGAACCGGGAACTATGTTACATTTCCTCAAAACAGAATTGGGCTACAAACAACTGCATGATTCCTTTGTTTAAATCTACCCTGTGTCTGTGTGTGTTTGCATATAAGTTAAGTTACTTGAATTTGTCACCTTCCAATCAGGTGATATGCTGAGGTCGAGGACAGGACCCAGTTATACTTAGGAGCTCTTAGAGCATCCTCTTAAAACATAAAGCCTCTCTGGTTTTCTGGAACATGGATTTGCCTCAAGGAAGACAGGTGCTCACTTTCTGCTCAAAATTACCAGTTTGTGGCTATGTCTTCACAGAAAGCCCCGACTGAACTCTAAAGTGTGTAGTATGTGGAGAGCCAATTTAATGGCTCAGCATGATCATGTAATGATTGTTATTTGGTTTGCTGCAAAGTAGCAGAGTAAAAACCTATTACTAGAAACTTCAGGTAGCAGTGATTAACTTGAACCTCAGACCAGTGCATCTTTGCCCATTTACCTTGTGAGTAACACGTGTGTTTTTGAAGATTGGTAAAGAACATGATTAGTGAAAAACTCATACCTGAACCACAGACAACAAAAACAAACAGTGCCAACAGCCATGGTCCCACAGGATATTTCTCTTCTTGTGGCCTCTAAAAAGAGATGGGAGAAAGTCGATTAGTTCACCCATTCCACAAACATTTATTGAGTACTACTTGGTAAGTGCTAGGGGTGGGGATCTCATGGTGAATGAAGCAGACCTGAGCTCAACACCCAATGGACGGATATGGATGAAGAAAATTTTAAAAAGATGGATAAACGAAAAAGAGGGAGAAACGTTTAGAAAAATTCACCAATAACCATATTCATAACCCTGTAATGAATGAACCTGGTGGTTTTAAACATTCTGAGAATACATAGGGTATAAAGACATAAAAAGCAGAGTGAAACAAGAGCCCCCAATCAATCTTTCTAATAATTGCTTGTATTTGTTGAAAGCCTACTCTCCCTTGGCACTACAGGAAGCAATCCACAGTTATTTCTCCCTCCATCTACAGCTCCAGGCAAGGCAAACTTTACCATCTCTGTTTTGTAGTTAAGAAACTGAGACTCAGTTGTTTACCTGAGCAAGGGCTGGGATTCACATTCAGTTCTGCCTCATTGCAGAGCTTGAGGATTCCACAGATGCATTCATCTTTAATTCCTGCACCCGTGAAACCCAAGCACAGTCACAGAGTGCAGTCATTTCCTCAAAACCTTCTCTGTGCTACAAAAATTGGAAACTTGGGGTACTGGAAATTTGGCAGGACTCATTAAATATTTCCTCATTTTCATGATGCCCAAATAGTCTGTAGTCCATCAAAGGTATAGAACTCATTTTATTATAGATAAGGGAACAGTTCTTAGGTTCTCAGCTTACCTATTACATTCTTTGTGACTTCAGTTGGGTTCTCTTGTTACTTGTATCACCACATACTATTTTCTTGGTAGTATTTTCCAGTTTGTAGCTCTATATTTATCCGTGTGATAATGTGTCTCTGTCTGTCTCTACACTAGACTGTAGGCCCACAGGAACAGGCACTGTATGCACTATATCCCTTTTGTGGATCAACAACAACAATACCTGGCACAGATTGATACACATAAAATGTTTTTTTGAAGGATAAATAAGTATACATGTATCATTCGGTGTGATTTTATAAGTCAGATAAAGGTAGGGTCTGGAAAGGATGGGAGTAATTCTTATTTATTATTTATTCTTATTTATTATCTGGAATAATTCCGATTTACTAATACTTCCTAGCTACCCCTATATTTCTCTTACTAAAGGATTATGGTGAAAGTATCAAGGGCAGGTGTATTTTGAGTAAGGAATAAGATCATTCATATCTTAGTCCCTGACAAGCATATATCTATCCCCATGCTTGCATAATGGCAAAATCACTCTGGGGTGGGGGGTGGGTGGGTGGGTGGGGGATAGATGGCTGTTTTCCTTGGAGCTTCAAAGACAAGAACAGGAACACAGTTTTAAATAGTTGCATAAGATCATTTTAACAGGTGTTATTACTAGGCTATATTTTGATGCTAAAAACCAGATTGAAATCAGAACAAGTAAACAACAGAGGTACTATTTAAATAAGGTTACCAGCATTGTGTTATCTATGTCTCCCTTCTCTCTTTCACCAACTTTCTAACCATGTATTATAGTTGACCGAAAGTGCTACTGCTGGATCTGGAGCAATAGTGCAGCTAGTAAGGCACTTGTCTTGCATGTGGCCAACCTGGTTTGGTCCCTGGCATCCCCATATGGTCCCCCTAAGCCCACCAGGAGTGATCCCAGTAAGCCCTGAAGCACAGATGGGTGTGGCTCAGAAAACAAACAAACAAACATCATAAGTTCTACTGCTGTCCTCACACTAATACTATATGACTATTTTTCTTAGAGTATTCTCCAGAGAAACCAGCAAATGAGTTCAGGAGCCTGTAAATGAATGATTGGTCTGGGACAGATGCCACATGGTGTCTTTTTGTTTTCTTTCCAGAAAAATGTAAATTATAAGCATGGCATGCAGAGATTGGGGGCATAGAAAACAGAAAACTATAATCTTTAAAAAAATTTTTTTTTTGCGAGAGCTTTCCTTTGCTTTTTTTTTTCTTAAGGAGAAAGGGGTGTAAGCATAATTCCACTAGGGAAAAACATCATGTAATCTGGAAACTATTGCTGGAAAGACTTAAGGAAAGCAATAACGATCCTACCAATGACATAATTTATTTTACAATGGAATTTGGCATGTTCTGAGGTTCCAAAATGTGATGGTATGACTTTCCTATACTAAATACTAGTAGATAAGTAACTCAGAGCTCTGAAATTTAAGTTCCCCTTTCAATGTGGAGAAGTCCCTATTGAATAATCACAATTCTCTGTTTCTTGGATTAATCTGCTATTTGGGAGTAATACTGATTCACCTTATCACTGTTAGCTAGTTATGAAATAACTACTTTGAAATTTTTACTTTGAATTTTCAGTTACAACGTTTTTGTTCTTGCTTATTAAACTCCTAAATAAGCTGTCCTTTCTTTAAGTTAATATTTGCAAAACATAATAACATTTGACTAATAATTGGGAATATAGGATTTAGATGGTTTTTTTAAAAAGAGAATTTAGTTTTCCTTTTTTGGATGCTGATCAGTTTATCATAAACTTAACCAAAATTCTTCTAAGTGAAAATAAGGATGCATTGTGGCCCAGGGTGAAAACCTTTCATTACAAATTTAGTAGAGCCATTTAAAACCCCTCCCAAGCGCCAGACACTTCTGAAAGGTCTAAGCATTGGTATATCAGGACCTATTAAAAATTCAATCACACAGTACTAGAAGTGTATTTTGAATGTAGACCTCAAAGCCTACTTGAGTTAAATTGCAGGTGACTATATTTTATAGACTTTTAAATAAGTTTTATTCCAATATTTTCATTTTCTTTTTAAATGTTAGCACCAATAATTTTTCTTTCCAATCTCATTTTCTAATGGTCTTGAAAAGCTGGAGGTGTCAACACTGAGTTTATCAAGCCTAGAGGTATGGCAAATGAATAGCAATAATTGTTAATCTTGCAATCAGATAAGTTGTCAATTGAATTCTACAGAGAACTGAATACTGGCTTCGAGTTCTTCAAACAGAACCACACAGCTAGAGATTTTTAGAACATCAACCAGTATTATATCCTGGGAAAAACTGATATCTTAGGAATAGAAGACCATGAGTGCTTCCAACTGAATTAAAAATGGGATTTCAGGCAGGGCTGGGGAAATAGGGAGGGGGAGCACATGCAAGACGGACCTCCAGTGTCCATCCCTGGCACCACATGCTCTAGGCCATCACTAGGGACAGTCCTTCAACCACACCTGAACGCCACTGGGTGTGGCCCCCAAATAAAACAACAAATAATTTTGTTCAATTTTGTCAATTTTCTCAGCAAATTTTCTGAGTAAAAATAAATAGGAGAATCATCTATGTGAAACAAAAAATGGTTTCCATTTGACAACACATTGCCTTCTCACTGCCCATCACACTCAAATGATCTAATTCTGTAACTAGAGAAGTTGAAATATCACTGAGCCTGGAGCTCTGTGAAAAGGTTCAAGGAGAGCTGAGTTTTTTGGGGGGGCTAGGTAAGCTTGGTGGGTCTTTTTTTCCCAAGCTTTTTGGGTTACACCCAGTGATGCTCAAAGGTTACACCTGGCTCTGCACTCAGGAATTGCTCCTGGTGGTATTTGGAGGCGATATGGGATACTGGGGATCGAGCCTGGCTTGGCCTCATGCAAGGCAAAAAGCCCTACTCGCTGTGCTATTGCCCTGGCCTAATAACGCAGAGTTTGATTCTTAGGATTCTCTGCCGCAATATTGCTTGATTTTGTGAGAACTCTAGTGTGAGCACAGTGGATCCAACTTTTTTGCTCACTTCATCACTGTATCACTGTCATCCCGTTGCTCATTGATTTGCTCGAGTGGGCACCAGTAACGTCTCCATTGTTAGACTTGTTGTTACTGATTTTGGCATATTGAATACACCATGGGTAGCTTGCCAGGCTCTGCTGTGCAGGCTGCATACTTTCGGTAGCTTGCTGGGATCTCCGAGAGGGACGGAGGAATCGAACCCGGGTCAGCAGCGTGCAAGGCAAACACCTTACTCGCTGTGCTATCACTCCAGCCACTTCATCAAGCCAACATAATTTCTTTGGCTAAAAGAAATGGCTTCAACTGGTTGCTAAGCTTTCCCAGCCAAACCCCAAGTTTCAGCTGTGCCTCCACTTAACTGCAAAGGATAATGGATTCCATGGTGCCTCTGCTCATAGTCTTGGAGTCTGACCCTGCCCAACAATTTGGACCTGTACGTCCTAACTCACAGGCCTGGCATTTTTCTGTTGAAGATAATCTGCTTTGCTAAACCTCTCTAGACAAGGCAGAGATTTTACCAAAACATCCAACTATACAAAGAAAGAAAAACATTGCATGTTCTCACTCATATGGGGAAGATAAAGATACCAACCGAACAAAACAAAAGCACACCTAGGGACTAAGTTTGGTTAGTCCCTAGGTTATTGGCTCTAACAAAACAAAATACTGGCTGCCAGAACAAAGCGGTACAAGGAAGACTAAAATGGCTCAATTGCATGATGAAAACTAGACACTAGACTTTTGGAGGAAACCATCATATAGCACATGCAAATTGGGACTTAAAAAGCCATATGCCCGCACCTTAATAAAGTTTAAAAAACCAATGTTACTTCAGTAACACTAATTTTTAAAGAGTCCAATTGCAAAGCTTTAAGTTACAGTTGTGCATAGGCGGGGGAAGACAGCACAGGGAGCTTGACAAAAAGTCATCTTTAAAAACTCAGGGGGCTGGAGCAATAGCACAGCGGATAGGGTGTTTTTCTTACACGTGGCCGACTCAGGTTTGATTCCCAGCATCCCATATGGTCCCCTGAGCACTGCCAGGAGTAATTCCTGAGTGCAGAGCCAGGAGTAACCTCTGGCACAGGTGTGACCCCAAAAGCAAAATAAATAAATAAATAAATAAAACTCATGATCATACAGTTGGAATAAATTCATGGAGTGAAAGAGGTTAATGCGGTATTTACACTTTAGCCCAATGGCCAGAGACCTCTTGGGGGGAAAAGCAAAAGAGAAACAAGGATGGAGAGGGGAAAAAGCTGATTCAGAATTTCAACCCACACTTGCAAGGCATTGGGATACATAGTTACAAAGTGGCTGGAAATTTCTTTCCAGCTGTGAGTTGTGAGAGATGGCCCCGAGGCCCAAACCTGGGAGACAGAGAAGATAAATGCATGCATTCCTTGACTCGTTCCCTTTATTCATCCATCTATTCGTCCATTTATTCATCCATCCATCTATCCATCCATCTGTCCATCGGTCTGCCCGTCCATCCATTCATTTGTCCATCGATCCATCGATCCATCGATCCATCCATCCATCGATCCATCCATCCATCCATCCATCCATCCATCCATCCATCCATCCATCCATCCATCCATCCATCCATCCATCCATCCATCCATCCATCCATCTATCCATCCATCCATCCATCCATCCATCCATCCTAGCTCCTATTAGGCTCTGGGCCCTTTGTCAAGCGGTTCACTTAACTGAAGCCTTAAGGACGAGGTTTTGCTCGCTTCCCAGAGACAAAGGCCTGCACCTCCTGGGGAGGCCCTAGCTAGCCCCAGCCGCCCCTCCCAGAGTGGGGCCACGACCACCCAGTGTCCTCTGGGCCCCTGGCTGGAGGGAGGCATCCGCGTCGCCTGCAGCCCAGCTCGGGCACCCACCCGAGGGGCGGGCTGGGGCGCGGGGGAGCGGGGCGGCCGGGCGGGGAGTCGGCGGCCGCCCCGCCCCGCCCCGCCCCGCCCCGCCCGCCCGGCCGGCCCTGCCCCGCTCGCCCGCTCGGCGCCGCCCCCGCCTTACCAGGGTTTTGGCTACGTTCCCCCTCTGGGTGATGTTTTTGCTGTGCTTCTCGTTAGCCATCCGGATCCGCTGCTTGGCCACCATGGCTTGGGCGCTAGCAAAGGCGCTCGACTCCCACCTGCAAGGACCCCCCACCCCCCGCCGCCGCGTGAGCCCCCGACCGGGCCGAGCGCGTCCCGCCCGCGCTGGGCGCTGCAGGTGGCCAAGCCTGCACCCCGCGCACCCGGGTCCCCAACCCCCAAGGAGCAGGCTCCAGAGAGAGGCCAGAGCCCGGACGGAAGTAATCTTTCATCTCAGGAAACCCTCTCCTACTTCCTCGCCATCCTTCCGGTCCCCCCAGCTCCCTACCCGGCACGGCCCCTCCGGCTCCCGGCAGGCACCCGCGGCCCGGCCGCAGCGCGCCCCAGCGCCCGGCCCGCGCCCCTGCGACCCCGGGGGGCGTGTGTGTGTGCGCGCCCAGGGACCACCGTGCCGATCCGCCCAAGAGACACCGAGCCACTGGGGCGCCGCGCTCCCAGCACGCCCCCTCCCCCCCAGTACTGTTGCCTAGCGTTGCGGCTGAGGGCTAGACCGGAGGGGACCCACGGTGGCGGGGGACGGGGTGGGGGTCATCGAAAAAGACAAATACAACCCAAACTAGCCTGGATCTGCGCCTGCCCCAGAGTTCCCCCCTGGGGTGTCTGGGGAAGACCCCAAGCAAAAAGTGGGTTCAGCAATAAGGGCCCAGATCCATCCCCCTATCCCCCCCACCCCAGCCACAGACAGTGATTAAAGGGGTGTGAGGAGGTGACATGAGTGCCTGTGGGACCAGCATGAGTGCTTGTACCTGCAGCTCAGGTGGAACTCAGTGGACGCTGCCTGAAGGAGGGTAGTGGGAACCCGTTTCTGTGTCTTACCCGCTGGATTTCTTTCCACCACCCATGTCCCTGAGGACTTCTGAGGCCACCCCAGGTCAGGGCTGTGAATTGGAGTCCTTCCGCCTTAGATGGATAGAACCAGGAGACTCTGCAGGGCTTAGGGTCCAAGAGGCCTGAGGCAGAGGTGAAAGGTTCGGCCCCTCACCTTTGGACATGCCGGCCAGGTTGCCACGGGCTCTTAGAAGCTCAGGGAGGGACCGCAGAGATGGTACCGGAGTGAAGGTGCCCACCTTGCATGCTGCAGACCTTGACCCAGTACTGGGTGGTCTCCTGAGCACCACCAGAAGTGGGAGCAGAGTCCGAAATAGCCAGCTGTGCCTCCTGGCCCCCAGCACTTCTCTGTGGCTGGGTGTCTGTGGGCCTTTGTGCGAACAAAGTTTCCCTGAAATGTAAAAGGGCTCCTTCTTTACAGAGCTTGTCCTTCTTTTACTTTATTTCATTGAGACCTTATCTCAGAACACAGCATCTACCTTTGATCATTAGTCCAGTCTTCTTGCTCTGTTTTCTACTGCAGGGGGTCTGTGAAATTTCCAGACCTCCTCGGTATCTTAAGCACTCCTGGCAACCCCCAGTGCTGCTCTGATACTGTCTAAGCACATGTCCCCGGTCTAGTTTCATGCTCCAAAGAAAACTGACTTTTAGGCTTGGGAGGAACTGTGCTTGTAGCTGCCTCCAGGACACTTGTGGAGCCAGAGACGGTGTGGTGGGATCAGGCCCTTTCTGTCCAGCCTCTCTCAGATCTTGACCAGGTGCCTGAGCTAGGCTGAAAGCAAATGTCCCTATCTCTTTAAAAACAAAAGAAACCATTCCTTTGCAATTATTTTGCTATTTGCTTTTGCTTACTCAAGTTACCAATATTCTCACATCTACTCAGATATTATCTCCTTTTCATAGTCTAAATATTTCATAGTGTGATCGAACAGTTAAATATTGAACTATTGGAGGATAGTGATTTCCAGGTTTGTTTGTTTTCTGGGGTGTGTGTGTGTGTGTGTGTGTGTGTGTGTGTGTGTGTGTGTGTATCATGCTTTAGTGAACATGCCTAGACAGACATATTCATGTGCATGTGCTGTCTTTCTGTGGAATGGATGCTGGTGTGCAATGGTGCAGCTTCCCCTGGCTTCTCTCTGGCGGCTTGAGGAAGACACCACTTCCTGCTGGACTCCTGCTTTCCCCTCCTCACCCTCTCTCTGACCCTCTGCAGTCAGTCCTGTTCTGCTGCTCCTCTTTGTTGCCTTGAGGCTCTATTAAAAAAAAAAAATCTCTTCAGCAGGAATTCACTGTTTTTCTTCACTCACCTCCAGCTTTTTAAAAGTAAAAGTAAAAGTGGAACAGCCTCAGCGCAGAGAGACTCTTCAGAGGGGAGTTGTGCCCAGCCCCTAGCGTTGCTGCTGAGGAATCTCCAAGCTAAGAAAGAGCGAGGCCTGGACTCATCCTGCTTCTTTGAGGCAGGAAGATTAATCAAGAGCTGAGCATTCCTGTTGGTTCACCTGGGTTGGCTGCAGGAATCTTGACACCCGGGCAGCATGCATGCTACACTGCAGCTTCTAAAATTGCCCTGGACACAGCTGCAGGACATTGCTAGCTGATGATACTTTAATTTAGGCTGGTAAAGTCTTTAACCCATAAAGCAAGAATTCCTGACAAGTCGATGTGTATTATTCATGAGCCTGTCCCATTTAGGGTGCTGAGTTTGGGAGACTGTAGAGATTGGGGATCCTCACCTCTTTGAAAACCCATCTTTATCAAAGTGCAAGGATACCCTAACTATTGAGCTATGAGGTAGTGGACACAAGTCATTTCTCTGTGGCTGATCACACGCAAACGTCCTTTCTATTTGGAATCCTCCCTCACGGTTCGAGTTTAAAGACCCTATCTCCCACTGCGGGAGCACATGAGAATAGACATTTGGTCTCCCCACCCGGGATTCTGGAATTGGGGCATGTGACCCAATTTCTGGTTCTTGTTTTAATTTTGAGCAGGAAGTACAAAGACAGATGGACAAGAAATTTCTCCCTGATGGTGGGGTTGCCAAGAGTTTGGCAGCCACCAGCAGCAGGTGTTGGAGGTGATGATGGGAGCCAATGGTGGCATTGGCTCATTCTGTGGCATCTGAAGCTCCCAACATACATTCTTCTTTTCTTAGCCAGAGTCTGATTGTCTTGTTTACAAGCTAGAACCCTGACTAATGTAAGTTAAAACAAACCAGAAAAGCCAAACTGTTTTCCTTGGTCATTTCCCCTTTCCAGATCAGGGTGATAATTCTGTCTCTGGAGGCTTTCAGACACTGTTGCTAGAGGCTAGTCGTCAGTGGATCTTGACAGGGGGAACTCAGTATTGAGGTCTTGGTGTCAGCCTCTGTGGTTGGTGGGTTCTCTTTTAAAAATTTTTTTTATTTTATAAGGTACTTCACAATATTTGATTACTTTTAATATTCAAACACCAATCCCACCACCATTACACTTTCCCACTTTTCATCCCAAACCACAATCCCTGTCCCAAAGCAGAACCAAAATAATATATTTTGTATTGTTTGCTATGGAAAACAGATGAAAATGCTACAAAAAAGTATCCATAGAGGAAAGAGTGTGAAGATTATTCTATTTTGGCAGGGATATTTAAGACCTTCTATAAGATATCATTAACATGTTGTTAAAGGTTGAGCCTTGTGAATTTTCATATATATAAACATATATACATATATTTCCCTCTATGATTGGTTGCCTATTATTTGAACCCCATCAAATGTGGTGTGGTAGTCTTGGAGAATGGGTAGGGTGTGTCTTATGATGTCTCATGCGGTAGCTCATGCGTGAGGCTAGGCCAGAGCGTGTGGGGAGCCGCCTTGAGCATGGCAGTGGTTGGGTTGTGGAGGTTTCCAGCTGCCAGAGCTGGGTCCTTTGGGTTGGAGAGGACTCTCCCCTCCACCCCGGGGCACCCCTAGTGAAACAGCCTGGTGCAGGGTCCGGCATGGCTATGGCAAGCGTCGTGTTGTGTTCCCTTCTGGAAGAGGACAGACGATCTGGGTGGTGACCAATTACAAGATTATCTGGCAGTTGGTCGGCGGGTTCTTGATTATGGATTTGAGGGCTTGGCAGGTGCACCCTGCATAGATAAAACCAGCAGATTGACAGCACTTCAAATGGGTGCTTTTAGATTTTTCCTCAATCAAATCACTTCCCATACTGTTAAAAAAAATTGGCACATCTTGTTATCTGCTTCTGTACATAATATATCTTCTGGCAGAAGATACATCCTCATGCTCATGGAGGTGTTTCAACAGTGGGCAGAGAAAAAGAAGTGATAGTCTTATCTGCTGCTCGTGTTGGGGGGATTAAATCAACTCAATGCATTGCAGTTTTAATTTAGGCGATCATGCCATAATGTAACTGGAAGAAAGCACAGAGCCACAGTTGATTAGTATGTTTACTAATTGTCTACTACATGCCAGACACTATTTTAGACACTGAGAATCTAGTGATTGATATGAGTTTCTGCCTTAAGGCAGCTCTCAGTTGTGTGGAGGAGTCAAAAAAGTAAACATTGGGAGCTTGCCTTAATTTCCCAAATGAGCAAAAGCCTCAGAATGACAAATTATGAATTTTATTATATTTATTTATTTATTTTTAACTTTTAAAAATTGAGTCACTCTGAGATAGACCCTTACAAAGCTGTTCATGATTGGATTTCAGTCATACAGTATTCCAACACCCATCCCTCCACCAGTGTACATTTCCCAGCACCAGTGTCCCCAGGTTCCCTCCCATCACCCCCCACCCCACCCACTGCCTACCTCTATGGCAGACACTTTTCTTCTCTCTCTCTCTCTCTCTCACTCTCTCTCTCTCTCTCTCTCTCTCTCTCTCTCTCTCTCTGTCTCCTTTTGGGCATTGTAGTTTGCAATATTGTTACTGGAAGGTTATCAAGAATATCCCCTTATCTCCTACTTTTAACCCTCAGATCTTGTCCTATGTGATCATTCCCTGCTATTACTGTCATATTGGTCTCTTCTCTATTGGTCTCTTCTCTTAACTACCCTCAGCTCCACACACACTTGTGGTTATTTCCAACCATTGACCAATCCTCCTAACCCTTGTTTTCCCTGGCCATGGATATTAGTTTTCTACTATATATATTTTTATACACCACAAATAAATGCAGTCATTCTGTATCTGTCCCTCTCATTATGACTCATTTCACTCAGCGTGATACTCTCCATGTTCATCTATATTAGGAAACTATGACAGATCTACACAATGAAATACTATGCAGCTGTTAGGAAAAATGAAGTCATAAAATTTGTCCAATTCTGAAATTTAGTAGTAGAGCTGAAAATAAAACTGAAACCTCTTGATTTCCTGTTTTCTAAAAATAAAATCAAAACAAACAAAACAAAGAAATTAATTTACAAGGTAAATTTGAGTGAGGGTTGGGATGGCTAGGCTCTCCCCAGGATTTCCTTCCCTGAGTTTAGAGAAGTTTATCAGTGCACACAAAAACATATGCATACATGCATACACACCCAAAACTGTAGAGCAAGGAGGCCTCTAAGTTTTGAACTTTGGTCTAGAAATGGCAGTACAAGTCTCACTTTAACAATTTAGATAACTGTAAATTCATTGACCTAGAGGTGATCAGATTAACTTTAGAAAATGCAATATGTGATTACCATCATCCTTAAGTAATTGCACAACATGTGTTATTAATAGTAGTAAAAGCATCATATCCTGAGGGGGTGGGAAACATATCCCACCACAGACTTTCCCTGATGACATCCAGGGCAGTCCACTCAGGCTTAAGCTGTCTGCACTGGTTTCAATAACAAGAGGCCTTGTTTCTCACCAATTGGGTGGATGTTTTCAATGGATGGAAGAGTTTCCTGACAGAGAAGAAATAACACCAGTAATAATAGCTAACATTTCAGTCATACAGTGTTCCAACACCCATCCCTTTACTAGTGTAATTTTCCAGCACCAGTGTCCCCAGTTTCCCTTCCATCCCTTGAAGTCACCACCACCCTGCCCCCCAGCCTGCCTGTATGGCAGGCACCTCGACTGAAAAGCAACCATGAACAATTTTGTAATGCTCTATCTCATGGTGATTCAATGAAAGAAAGAAAGAAAGAAAGAAAGAAAGAAAGAAAGAAAGAAAGAAAGAAAGAAAGAAAGAAAGGAAGGAAGGAAGGAAGGAAGGAAGGAAGGAAAGAAAGAAAGAAAGAAAGAAAGAAAGAAAGAAAGAAAGAAAGAAAGAAAGAAAGAAAGAAAGAAAGAAAGAAAGAAAGAAAGAAAGAAAGGAAGGAAGGAAGGAAGGAAGGAAGGAAGGAAGGGAGGGAGGGAGGGAAGAAGGGAGGAAGAACAACATAAATCCCGATAGATATACATAAAATCTGATGTGAAGAAAGTTTCACTGTATTTTTTTTAATATTAAAAGCTTTGATAATTCAAAAAAAATAGCTAACATTTCCTAAGAATATCCTGAGGGCTGATCTCCCCTAAGTAGTTCATTTGCACTTTTTTATTTCTCACTACTGACTAGAAGTAAGTACCAGGATTGTGGTGACAAGCAAATCCTGGCTTTCCTGTCACCTTAGTTTGGTGATAAAGGTCTTTTTCATTTATAAAGTTGGAATATAGTAATCACACTTACCAGCCATGGTTGTCTTGAGATGAAATAACTGACGTCAAAAGCACTGCGTACAGAGCTTAGATTACTGAAGTTATCATGTTATAAACATCAGCTGCCACTGCAGTTATTATTTCTATATATCATGGAGGAAAATATTTGCAAAAGTTAAGTAACTTGACAGAGGAACTTTAACACAGATGAGCTGCAGTCCTTACTCTCAAGGAATTTGGTGTCTTCTTGAAATACTTAAACTTACTGCTGAATACTGTAAACCCAGATAAAAACCAGGAGCTATTTAAGTGGGAGACACACGATATGTTGGATGTTTTTTCTATGTAATTTCTTTCTTTTTAATTATTTAAAAATCTGAAAAATAAAATTCAAAGGAATGTAGAGAAGAGCCCATTTTTCCTCATTCCTGATCATAAATTCAAAGCAATTTTCTGCACATCCAACACATACACATGATGAATTTTTTTATAAGCACATTAATATATTTATGGGTGATATTAATTTAGTTCTTTACAGACTCCCTTAAATCTGGTTTTTAAAATATCAAACTGTACTTCTCATTCAATGCATCTTATTCTTGTTTTTTTCCACTTCTCAATATATCATGGAGATAGAGTTGTATTATTATATCTAGATCTAGTCATTCTTCTAAAATGGCCTTATGGAATTTTACTGTGTGGAGATACTGGAATTAATTTAAACAATCCTCCACTGATGGATATTTATATTGTTTCCAGGTTTTTATGCTACTATAAATCAGTGAATAACCTTGTATATATGGGTTGGCAAATATGAATCATATATTTGTCAGAGAAATCCCTAGAAGTGTAATCACTGAGCCAGAATTTATTTGCATAAAAGTATAATAGATATTGCCAAATTATCCTGGAAAGCTAATATTCATTTACATAACCCCCCTCCACTTCTTTCTATTTCTTTATAAAATTTACTGACTAGTTTGAGTACTGTGGTAATGAGATCAAGGTTATGAATTTGTTCACTAAGCAGTCAACTAGCTTTTCTGTCTCCTTAATCATGGTTAGTTCTTTTCATTGCATGAGCCTTAATAGGAACCAACCAAAGGAGAAATTGGACAGAGGAGCAATATTCCTGGCCATATCTGGGTTTACTGAAAGACCCTACCTTAATGTAAGTGGTGTTACCAAAAGACTTAAATATGATTTAAAAATCTTTAAATATTTAAAATATAATTAAGATGGCTGTTTTTAAAATTCACTAGACAGGTGAGAGAGAGAGAGGATGTGTGAGAGAGAGAGGATGAGAGAGAGAAAAAGAGAGAGAATATGGAATATGTAGGGGTTATAAGGGTTAAGGTGCTTTCCTTGCATGTGACAGACCCCAGTTTGATCCCTAGCACCTCATATGGCGGTTGTCCAAGGAGTGGCTCCTTGGTGTTACACAAGGCCTCCAGGTGTTATATTACTCCCCACTCAGTTCATTAGATATTAGACACATTTATATTTAGAATTGTACTCAAAATAATTTAGTGAAAGAGGACTAACATTATGGACAATTTAGCTGTATGGAAATTTCTATTTAGTACAGTTTTAGCTACTTCTAGGAATAGACTGATTTTAATTATGAATGTATTCATATCTGATGACACATATAAGGTAGGAGGTGGATATTGAATGGGATAATTATGGAAAACAAAGGGTTTGGAGAAATCAAATATTAATTGCAAAAAAAATCCATTGTTTTGTTTCATTCATCCTGAGTCCATGCCAACTTATGTCAAATACACAAAGCTGGCTTATACTCTAAGTTATGACATAGGTGTCTGAAGAAGACAACTTTAAAATTTTATTTCATTGCCAATGTTATTTTTCTTTAATATACATTAAATTATCAATTTAAATAGTGTACTTATTCTACTCGCTTCTCAGTATTGGTGTCATTTTTATCTCTGTCATGTCCAATTTTAAGAAAAGTCTATTCCTTTTAGCCATATTATCCAGTTACTTGAAAGCAGCATTGTGGATGACCAGGTCTGTTGGCCTCTCTGAATGTCAGCACATTGGACATAACAGTCTAGCTGCTAAGAACCTGTCACAAATGATGAACTTTATTTATTTTATTATTGAATCACAGTGAGATACTGTTACAAAGCTTTTATGATTGAGTTTCAGTCATACAATGATTGAACATCCATCCCTCCACCAGTGTACATTTTCCACCACCAGTGTCCCCGTATACCTCCCATCACCCCCACCCTACCCCATCCCCTACATCTATGGCAGACAATTTTCTTCTGACTCTTTCTCTACTTTTGGCCCTTATGGTTTGCAATACAGATACTGAGAGGCTATCGTGTTTGGTCATTTATGTACTTTCAGCACACATCTCTCATCCTGAGCGATCTCTCCAACCATCATTGATTTAGTGATCCTTACTCTATCCCAGCTGCCTTCTCCCCCATCTCAGGAGGCAGGCTTCTAAATGTGGAACAATCTTCCCAATCCTTGTGTCTACTGTCCTTGGGTGTTAATCTGATATTACGTTATTTTATATTCCACAAATGAGTACAGTCATTTTATGTCTGTCCCTCTTTTTCTCACTCATTTCACTTAGCATGATACTCTCCATGACCATCCACATATAAGCAAATTTCATGAATTCATCTTTCCTAACATCTTCATACTATTCCATTGTGTAGATGTACCATAGTTTGTTTAACCAGTCGTCTGTTCTCCAGCACTCGGGTTGTTTCCAAATTCTGGCTATTGTGAACAGTGCTGCAATGAACATACAGGTGCAGATGTCATTTCTACTGTGCTTTTTTTTTTTCTACTGTGTTTTTTTGCACCCTCGGGATATGTTCCCAGAAGTAGTATTGTTGGGTCATATGGAAGCTCAATTTATAGTTTTCTAAGGAATACCCATATTGTTTTACAGAATGGCCGGATCATTTGCCATTCCCATCAACAATGAAAAAGAGTCCCTTTCTCCCCACATCCGCACCAACACTGGTTGTTCCTGTTCTTTTTGATGTGTATCAGTCTCTGTGGTGTGACATGATATCTCATTGTTGTTTTGATTTGCATCTCCCTGATGATTAGGGTTGTAGAATATTTTTCATGTGCCTTTTTTCCATTTGTATTTCTTTTTTTGAGGAAGTTTCTGTTCCTTTCTTCTGTCCATGTTTTGATGGGGCTGGAGTTTTTTTCTTGTATAGTCCTACTAATGTCTTGTATGTCCTAGATATTAGCCCCTTATCCCCTTATCTGATGGGTATTAGGTGAATAATTTTTCCCATTCAGTGGACTCTTTGGATTTTCGTCATTGTTTCTTTTGAGGGGAAGAAGCTTCTTAGTTTAATGTAGTTCCATTTGTTTATGTTTTTTTCCACTTGCCTGGTCAGTGGTGTTTCACACAAATGATGAACATTAAAAGGACTTTGTAAAAGCTTATTGACAATGATCACTATGGATTAGAAAGGAACCTGCAGGAAACCTAGATGTTCGCATGGGACTGTTGCATTGAAACCACGGCAACCCCGTGTGATCTCTATATTCATGGTGCTTCTACCAATCTGCTTTACCCAGCTTCATCTGGGTAGAACTGTGTACCAGGGAGGGTCTGCCAGGAGGTTGTTATAGAGCAAAATGAAATCTAACCACATATGGAAGTTGGTGTGTGAAGAGGAAGAGGAAGAGGAAGCATGGAAGACTGTGTCTTTTGGTTCACTCTAAATATTTAGAACCCCCAAGACTAGAACCACCTGAAAATATTAGCCTGAGGTCACAAGACCTAGCCCACAAACACACCCAATTTGACCTAGAAGCAGAATCAGAAAAAAAAAAATCAATCTGGGGTATGAAAGGAAATGATTCAGAGCAATTGGCAGTCAAAGTGATTAAGTTAGGAAGTCCTCTGAGTGTGATACCGGGTGGGTGTTTTAAACAAATTGCCCTTTGACTCCAGAATATTTTTGTCCAAATATGGCAAAACACCAGCCATGAGTGACCAAGGCTGCAGGCTCTCCCGAGGGGGCCTGGGGAATGGTGGAATTTTTCCTGACAGGCACTTCTATGGCTCATTTTTCAAGGTATTTTACAGGCTTCATTTGCCAGTCCGCCCACTAGTAGGAGTCAGGTCAGTTTTATTGTTCCTTTGGGAAATAAGCTCAAGATTGGTGACCCTTTCAGAATTTCTATATAGAAAGACTGCAGGAGCAACAACCTGGCAAGAAGGGGATGGAGTACTCAGCAATGGAAATTTGTATCGATGTCATATTTGCATAGCATTTTATATAAAAATTGAGAAAAGCTCTGTCATGTTCATCCTCTAGTCCCCCCATCTGCACACTTCTTTGGTGTCACTGTTGTCCACTGTGACAGCCATGACTGTTTACCTGTGTATGTACGTGTGTGTGTGTATGTACGTGTGTGTGTGCATATGTATCCTGTACCACTGGTGGCAGACCTTAAAGGGCACAGTTTGCTCAGCCCTTTTGCTTTATGTCACAGTTCATTGGTGAATAGACTCTGTTCCTCACATGGACCATGGGGCTTGAAGGTTAGAAAGGACCTTGGAGAAGATCCAGTCCCAGTTCCCACTTAAAGGTGACACAAAGGGAAATGCCAAAAGATAGAAGACTTAAGCATGAGGGTTGCTTGGTAACTGAGAGTGACTTTCATATGCAAAAACTGTACTCACTGCATCTGAGTGCAGTGGAGGCGGATGCCCGTTCCTGGCTGCTCTCTCTTTCTTTCTTTTTTTTTTTCATAATATGTAGGACACAAAGTTAAAAAAACATCTCTTCATTTTCACACAGCCAATTATCATTTGCTAGTAAAAGTCATAAGTGAAATTGGCAGTTAAAGGAACAAAGTCTAGATGGAAGGAAATGATTAGTTTGATTGGGGCTTTCTTTCTTTCTTCCTTTCCTTCTCTCCCTCCCTACCTCCCACTCCCTTTCACCCACTCTCCCTCCCACTTTCTCTCCCTCCTTTCTTTCTCTCTCCTCCCTCCCTCCCTCCCTCCCTCCCTCCCTCCCTCCCTCCCTCCCTCCCTCCCTCCCTCCCTCCCTCCCTCCCTCCCTCCCTTCCTTCCTTCCTTCCTTCCTTCCTTCCTTCCTTCCTTCCTTCCTTCCTTCCTTCCTTCCTTCTCTTTCTCTTTTTTCTTTCTTCTTTCCTTTTTTTTGTTCTGACAGAACACAAATACGGTTCTTTCTGTTTAACAATGGTTAATGTTAGAATTACTGTTTTAATAATAAGCACTTACAATTTGACTGGTAAGCTTGGTTTCCCATGAAAGATTCCATCAGCTTGTCCTGGTCTGTTAGTACGTTGGTGCTCCTTTTAAGCTTTAGTTCATCACTATAGTTGATATTTCATGGGTGTATTCATGTGGCACATATTTGCCTGATCAGTTTTCTCTTTCTCTGATGACCTTCCATACAGAGCTTTTCACAGGACTCTGCCGCTCAGTAGACATTGAAAAAGATTGGCACAGTCGTCCTGCATTAAAAACAATATTTGTCTGAATGCATGCTCCACTGGTTCTATGCAGAGGAAAGAGCTGAATGTTTTCACTTCTTCCAAAGGGAATACTCAACTCAGACTGCCTCTAGCTCATTCTGCAGTTACTCTGTAACTCAGTTCCATTACTCTGATGGATACAATAAAGCTTTAATCAATTCCATCTAGAGCAAACCACACCATTTCTTTTTTCAAGATTTGGGTTGCCTTTGTGCTCGTGGAGCAATGGGGAGCTCATGGAAAGACAAGAGTCTGCTGGGTCTCTAGTTCCTAGTGAGACCAAGTCTGTTGACTTGCCCCTGTTCTGCCATTTCCCCTGGTGCTGCATCTTCCTTGAGATCGTCACACCTGAAGCATGAGTGACTGTGTGGCTTTGTGACCTCTGTGCATTTTGTGGTCAAGTTCTTTCTGCTCTGCCTCAGTGAGAATCAGGGAGAAGGTGCCATGCCATGGCTGGTACTTTTTTCCTCCACTGCCCAAACCCACAGCCTCTAGTAAGTACCCAACCAGCTTTATCACAGAGTTGACTTACTCAATGCAATCACTTAATAAAAAGTGACTTGAACTCTGCTTGCTTCTTTCCATCCATCCCTTTAGCCTTACTCCTCCCCAATTAAAGATCCTCTGATAAACTAATAAATGGTGTGGCTGGCTGTCTCCCTCCATCCCTGACTTGTTGGATCTGGAAACAATCGACTCATTGGATGTGTCTTCCCATAGATGAGCTTGTCTAAATCAAACTGTGGTTTCTTTTGCTTCATTGGCTGTTTGTTTTCCTAACTCTGAAATGTACTTCCTCTTCACCACCCCCCTCCATCCTGTGCATTTTGTTTATCCAACGTGGGTGGTTGCCAATATGAAAGAAGAAAATGACCAGTTAGGGCTCTGAAGAGTTGAGTAGGAGTGTGAGAGAGGGGACAGGAGGCCAGAGAAGGAGGGACTGGGTCACTTGGAAAACTTGCTGCTAGGGAGGCTGGTAGACCAAGGCTAGTCCTCCGCAGGCTCACTGACTACATCTGGCCTCATGTCAACAGAGGATAGCTCTTTTGCATGAAATAAAATTTTACCCTTTCAGTGCTTACCAACTCTTTACTCAACATGCCCCTTAGGATTCAAATTAAAAAAAATTTTCCTGAAAAGAATTTTCCTTTAATGTTTTTTTGAATGGTTGGGATGATTAATCCCTTTTCTTTTGTGGTAGGATACACATAACAGGATTTAATGATTTAAAATACTCCAGTTGGCAGTAAGTACATTTTGCAATCTTATTTAACCATCATCGCTATTTTCAGAAATTTCTCATCATCCCAAACAGAAATTTTATCCACTAACTGTCACTGTCGTCTGGTTGTTCATCAATTGGCTCGAGCGGGCACCAGTAATGTCTCCATTGTGAGAGAGTTGTCACTGTTTTTGGCATATCAAATACACCACGGATAGCTTGCCAGGCTCTGCCATGATTTACTAATAACTCTAATGTTCCCACCCCTTCCCAGGCCTTGGTAACCTCCATTTTTATTTCTCTCTCTCAAAATGACCTGTTTTAGGTACTAAAGTATAAATTTGAAGTCTCAGCTTCCATAACTGGCTAATAATTGGCTCAAAGCTTCATGCTCATCTGTTTTATTGCTGATGTACCATTTGGGAGACTGAATTGTTCCTTGGATAATCCAGAAAACAACAGTTCACCTGAAGGGCTCATACCACAACTCATTGCAAACGATTTCACTTTTCTTTTTATGCCCTTTGGAAGTCTCATTTTCATGCTGGGGGAGATGACTCAAAGGGTTGAAGTGTTTGCTTTGCATGCAGGAGCCCTGGGTTTGATCCTTACCACTGTATGGCCTGTCAGTACTGCTGGCTGCATTCCCTAACCCCCCAACTCCACCCGGATTGTGTTTTCTCTCTTCCCTACATTTATATTTTACAGATAATTTACTGAAAACTGCTACATTATTATAAGAGCAGGGGTGTAAATTTCCCTGCTCATTACAATTAGGAGATAATTCTTGAACCTGGTTTTGGAACAAATTGCTTTGACTACCTTTGTTTTTTAATTGTAGAATATACACAACAGAATCTACCATTTTTAAAAATTTTTAGTTACCATAATTTGCAATTTTTCAATGCTGTCAATGCTAGAATTTGTCAATTTAAAACATTCCTTGTGTCACCATCACTGCTTTTTTTCCCCCCCAGAACATTCCTCATTCCCAAATTGAAACATCATACCTGTGAAGCAGTCGTGAACATCATACTCCTGGCACTCAGCACTCTACTTCTGGTCACTTACAGAGTTATTTATTCTAGCCTCATATAATTTCTCTTAAATGATTTGGTGTCTATGAATCCTGCTGAACAGCAGAAAGGGGATTCCATAAAAGGAAAGGAACTTATAAAAGAACTGGTTTAATTTCATGATGTGTAAAGATTCATGCCCCAAGATTCCTGGGAATAGACCTGCTTTTTTTTTTTTTTTCCTTTTTGGGTCACACCCGGCAATGCACAGGCATTACTCCTGGCTCTGCACTCAGGAATTACCCTTGGTAGGTAGGATGCTGGGGATAGAACCTGGGTCGGCCACATGCAAGGCAAATGCCCTACCCGCTGTGCTATCACTCCAACTGTTAGACCTGCTTTTTTGAGGTTGCTTTTTGGTGACGAAGTAACCACTTGAACACATGTTATCTACAGATTAGTGGCCTAAGACACATGAACCATATGGGCTGTTCTTTGACTACGGACAAGGCTGATTTCCAAAAAAGAAGGCTCCTTCCTGGAGAACTATTGACTTAGTTAACTGTTGGAGGAGGGGTCCTCAGGTGCATTCAGCACACTTACAAATTCCTGTAGTAGGGGAGTGCAAGTAAAAACTAACTTTTGTGGCAGGGCAAGTATAGGAACTAGACCTGAAACAACCCTCTTAATGTTGTAGCTGGAGAAGTCATTTACTCTAGTTTTTGAGAGTGAGAAGTTGGAGGGAAGAAAGGATTTAAATCTGTTTTCTTGACCAGAAAGCATCAAGACAAAGAGCAGATGTTCTTTTTTTGTTTTGGGAGGGCTGCACACAGTGGTGCTCAAGATTTACTCCTGGCTTTGTGCTTAGGGATCACTTCTAGTGATGCTTGGAGGACCCTATGTAGTAATGGGATCAAACTGAAGTCAGCAGCATGCAAGGCGAGTGCCTTAACCTCTGTACTATCTCTCTAGCCCAGATAAACTGATGACCTTAAAAATAAACAGAAGGACAAGATCACAAACATATTCTTTTAGTAGACTCCACGCCAGGCTGTTTTCACTCAGGTTGCCCCAGAGGGGGCGGATAAGAGCCCTCCCCGCCCCAAGGGACCCAGCCTCCGCAGCCGACCTCCACTACCCAATTGCTGCCACGCTCCAGGCTACTTCCAGTGACACATTATAAGACACTTCCTACCCATTTTCCATATTTACCACACCATATTTGATAGAGTTCAGGCAGTAGGCAACAAATCATAGAGAGTAATAATATATATATATACATATATATATGTATGTATATATATATACTAAATATACATATATATATACACACACACACATATCTCTCAGAGAGCCCGGCAAGCTACTGAGAGTATCCTGCCCACACGGGCAGAGCCTGGCAAACTACCCATGGTGTATTTGATATGCCAAAAACAGCAATGATATGTCTCATTTCCCTGACTCTGAAAGAGCCACCAATTTTGGGGAAAGACGAATAAGGAGAGGCTGCTAAAATCTCAGGGCTGGGAGAAATAGAGACGTTACTGGTGCCCGCTCGAGCAAATCGACAAACAATGGGATGACAGTGATACAGACCCAATATCTCTTCATGAATCTTCTGACAATTTTGCCTTTTCTGAAAACTTCCTCCTCTTTCCTAAGTCATTTAGTAGAAACTGTGTAGAATCACAGGAAATACTTTGCTTGTGTTTAAGATCAGTTATACACCTATGTGTGGAGAGCCACCATGGGACCATGCTTTGTAGCGCTCTTTGTAATCAACACCTGTGTGCTTCGAAAACAACTCCTAATAAGGAAACAGGATGTCTTGCCACGCCCATAAGCTGTGACTAACCTATCAGATGCGGACACGTGGGCATAAGCAGGCAGCGAGAGGTATATAAGGGCGGAGGTCACCTAGCTAGTGGGTTCTCCCTCATGCGTCCCTTTTTCCGCCTTACTCCACGTCCCCTTTCCTGATTTCTTCCCTAACGCATGAGAAAGTTCCTAAATAAATCGCAGCCAAAAGGATCTCCGAGTTGCGTGTTTCTTCGCTGGACGAAGCGGCGCGCGACACCTATGGACAAGTTTATCAAGACAATAACCAGTCTTGGCATCTGCTTTTTAGTGAGCACTTACTAAGCACCAAACAACACTTTGTTAACACTAGGCAGTCAGTCATAATTTTGTGAGATTGTTACTGGAAGGGGAAAATAATCTGTTTTGGTTCTATGAATTATTTCTGTGTTTATTTTTCTATGGGACTAAGTAGGCGACATACTATATTCAATTCAAAAGCAGAGGGACTAGAAAGATATTACAAGGGCTGAAGTAACTGCCTTGCATACATGTGACCCAGGCTCAATCCCCAGCACCACATGGTCTCCTGAGTATTGCTGGACGTAGTCCTGGAGACCCCTGAGCACGATCATAGTAGCCCAGGTAATTCGGCACCACAGGACCCAGACAGGAATACACCCTTGGGCCCTCACATTGAACTGTAAGCCCAGTTGGTATAGAATGACTGAAAGGGACCCTTTGCATCTCTGAGTACCGCTGCAGCCCCCTTCCCAACAAAGCACTGACTACCAAACTCAGCTAAAAATTGGTACTGCTGTTGCTATTGTTTTGGTAAGCGTTAAAGTAACAACCAAGAGTTCTGTTTCATGAATTCTGAAACCCCAGGTGGGAAACCAGTCCTATCCTCTCAGCCCAAATTCCTTGAATGTGTACCATGGAGCTTCTTCTTCAGAGTAAATGTGGGGGCTGGAGTGATAGCACAGCAGATAGGTTACCGTGCAAGTGTGCAAGTGGTCGACCTGGGTTCTATTCCCAGCACCCCTTATGGTCCCCTGAGCACCAGCCAGGAGTAACCCCGGTGCATAGCCAGGTGTGACCCAAAAAAGAAAAAAAAAGAATAGATGTGATAGAGTGCTGAACTGTATAACCTTACATTTATTTATGTGTTTATTTGATTCATGTTGGTGTCCCCTTGGTCTGTGAGGCCAATGAAAGCAATCACAATGCCTGCTATTACCATTTTATATGACCAAGTTACATGAAAGTATTGATTTACTGAACACAGAAAATGCAAAATATACTAATATTAATAGATTTTTGTATTACTATAATTTTAGTTTTATCCTCTAGTTTTATCCATGTTGTTGCAAAGTCAAATACCATTTCAAAGGCAAGTTTTAGGTCATTTCAAAGACTATAGCAGTGGCCAGGGCTTTGAGTTCAAGTCCTGACTTACTACTTGGTTGCTGGGTGACCTAAGTCAAATTACTTAACTTCTCTAAATCTCAATCTTAGTACTTGTAAAACCAGTTTAATAATATTCAATTTATCTGGATAAGGTTTAACACTTGGCACCTGGTAGGTTTCTAGTGAAAGGTAGTAATTAGTATTAACCAAGAGTTTGGCTGGAGTTTCCACAGAATACAAATTAATCTTCTGTGTCATTATTGTACATGAAAAGAAAAAGATGATTCACCAGCAATGGGCAATAACAACAACAAAATTATTGAAGATCAAAATCTCTACTTGAAAGGACTCTGGGGTCTCATTTTCCAGGTGTAAAAATAAAACATGGATGCATTCTTGATTATGCCTATTCTATTTATATGAAAAACTTTCTGGTTTTGGGGATCATACATTTCAGTGTTCAGGGACTATTCCCAGCTCTGTGCTTGGGGGGTTGCTCCTGCTGGTGCTCAGGGGACCATGTACCGCTGGGACACAAACCTGGCACTCCTGCATGAAAGACATGAGCTACAACACATGGAGCTCTCTCTCCAAACCCTAAATGAGCACCATTATTTCTAAAGACGTCTGTGAGCAAATAAACTTGTCGCATGTTGATGACCACATTTTATAGGAGCAATTTCTATTTTAATGTGTTGTTTCTAAAGCTTATGATACTAGTGAGGTAGATAGGATAGAAAATAAGATATAAAGTTGACATGGCTTTATGAGATGAAATTATAGATTAATAGAGCAGGGTAGTAGATTAATAGATTAATAGAGCAAGGGAATTCAATTAGGACTGAAAGGAAGTACACTGTGAATTGAGCAGCAATTTCATCAGAATTATGCCATTAGACCTGGCGAATTTCCAGACTGGCATATGAAGACAGAAACTACATAGGTATTTACTCTCATGACAAATTGTCATGGTTTCCTAAAGAAGCGATGTGCATGGACTCACAAACTAGAAGGAAAAAGAAAAAGAAAAGTTATTTCACCACTGTTTCTTATGACATAGCTTAGAAGGCTAGCCAGAAGAACAAGAAATCTAATAAGGTATTTGTCATGCAAGCCCCTCCTAGTAGACCACTGATTAAAATCTTTGTGTGTGTGTGTTTGTGATTTTTTTTTTGTATTGCTTTTAGAGTGGACTGTAAAGAAAGTATAACTGAGAATTAGACTCTTCTGGATTAAAATTCTTTTTTTTCTGCTTTTTGGGTCACACCTGGTGATACAGGGGTTACTCCTGGCTCTGCACTCAGGAATCACTCCTGGCGGTGCTCAGAGGACCATATGGGATGCTGGGAATCAAACCCAGGTTGTACACGTGCAAGGCAAATGCCCTACCCGCTGTGCTATCGCTCCAGCCCCTGGATTAAAATTCTCTTTCTCCCAGCTAACTTATCCTCACACCATGTCATCTCCATATATTATAAGTATGATTTGTAAAATGTGACTAATATTCTCTTAATTCATAAAATCATGATAAACACATTAATCGAAACAAAAAAATTTGGAGCACAGGCTTTTATTAAATGTTTCCTTATTCCTCATTATTATTATTATTATTTTGAGGATCCTCCCAGCAGTGCTCTAAAGTCTGTAGTCACTTGGCTTTGTACCACCAGGGCTCTGGTGGTCAGGCTTGGGTTTGTTCAGGTGATGCTGCTTTGACCTGGCACTCATGCTAGGGAACATTGGGGCTGCATCTTATGGTACCAGGAATTAAAAAAAAAAATTTTATTATTTAAATTTGTTTACTTTTTAATTAGTGAGTCACAGTGAGGGTACAGTTAGAGATTCACACATTTTTGTGCTTGTTTTCCCTCATGCAATGTTTGAGAGCCCATCCCTCCACCAGTGTCTATTCTCCACCACCAATGAACCCAGTATCTCTCCCACCCCCCCAATCCCATCCCCCCACCCCACCCCGCCTCTGTGGTGGGGCATTCCAATTTGATATCTCTCTTTCCTTTTGGGTGTTGTGGTACCAGGAATTGAATTCAGGACCTTGCACATACAATGCATGAGCTCTAACCCCTTAGGCTAGCTTTCCCTTCACATTGCATTCTTTTTTTATGCCATAAGATGTACAAATTTTCCCTCATCTCTTTGAAATACTCAGGAATATTTCTTTCTTTCTTTTTTTTTTTTTGCTTTTGGGTCACCCCCGGCTATGCACAGGGGTTACTCCTGGCTCTGCACTCAGGAGTCACCCCTGGCGGTGCTCAGGGGACCATATGGGATGCTGGGAATTGAATCTGGGTCAGCCGTGTGCAAGGCAAACGCCCTACCCCGCTGTGCTATTGGTCCAGCCCCATACTCAGGAATATTTCTGTAAAAACACAAGCATGACTGATTTATCTCTGTGTGCTGAGTATTTATCTCTGTGTGTTGAGTATTTAATGTTTTAATTTATTGTTATTATTATTTTTGAGCAGGGGTGGTCAGGATTTATTCCTGGTTCTACACTTAGAGATCACTTTGGGCAGAGCTTCTGTCGGAAGACAGGATTGATTTTAGGGATCTACGACGGCCAGGGCTGTAGCTTACACAGGAGCAGGAGCTCCACTTTTTCTAAGAAGGCCGGGATGATTGATCGAATGAAGTGAGTACTTATGAGCACTTTCCTGAGGATTGGCAATACAGATCAGGTAACAAACTAACAGTTTCCAATCTATCTTGATTTATATATAGTATCTGAAAGAGAAAGGAGAAAGAAGCTACTTTAATAAAATGCAAGACCTACCTGATTATACGACATCCCTTTGTGCTGTATTCTGTAAGAAATAATACAAAACCATGCCACATACAATTTAAAGATGTTAATGATTATAAGGAGGCCCTGAGTTGGGAGATTTTATTTTTATTTGTATTTTAATTGAATCACCATGAGATACACAGTTAAAGGGCTATTTGTGATCAGGTTTCATTTAGAGTTGGGAGCTTTTAAGGTGGGGGAAACTATATGACTTAGAGTAGATAAAGTATGGTCATATTTATCAGTGCTTGTTGCGTACAAAAAAAGCATAAAGCAGAGTTTCCCAAATTTATGTGCTCTATTATCCCATCTTCAGGAAAAACTCTTCGCTCCCTGGAAATCTACCTTCAAGTATCGAGGGATCCCCCACCCAATTGCAACTGAGGGTACTATCACTTATCCCAGTGCTAGTGTGGGGCACCCACATTACCACTTGGGAAACAGGCATAAAGCCGTGCCTTCTTATCCATGCCATGTCTGCCAGATCCGTGAGGAGGGTGTTCTCTCCTACACTGTAAAGATTCGGAGATTGTGATACAGGTAATTGTGTGGCTAAATGGTTTCATCTTGATAAACATGGACACTAGAATTTATATCCAAGTCTATCTGATTCCAAAGCTGATTACTCAACATTGAATTTAATTGTATATTGACCTATCAATAAGTTTGAGTCATTTTTCTCAAGTTTTTCCCTTGTTTTTTATTTAGTAGTCATGACTTACAATATCATTAATGATAGTGTTTCAGACATACATGTTTCAACTCCACAACTAACAACACACCAGTGTCAGTTTCCCGCCACTCTCCAGGTCCCTGTCACCCACCTTCCCCTACCTCCCTAGTAAACTCGGTTCCCTATGCTGACTCTTAGGTTCTGTTGCCTGTGGTCATTTGTTATTTTCCTGCAATGTTTCTTTACATCCCACATAGAGAGAGATCATTCTACGTCTGTTCCCTCAACTTCGGCTGGCTCCACTCAGCATGATTTGCTACTCCCTCCCCCCCCGACCAAATTCTGTCCATATAGCAGCAAGTTGCATGATTTTTTTAATTATAGTTGGTTAGTATTCCATTCTGTGTATAGAACACAGTTTATTTATAGTTATCAAAATAAAAAATCTGTTATAGTTTTGCCTATGTGTTTATAATAGTGTTGATATTTATGCTCTTGATGTGCATATTTGTGTCATGTAATCACTGCCAAACCCCCTCCCTCCATGCCCCTGTGTCACCTCTAGTCCACCAGAGGTGGACTAGACCCCCCTAATCTGGTGCTCTTGTTTGTACTCCAGTACCAGAGTTTATCATTTGATATGATCTATAGCCTTGTTTTGTTTCCCTATATAGGCCATAGTTTTAATTATCCACTCATTGTTCTTAAACCTTTGGGTTGTTTCCAGATCTAGGCTATTGTGAATAGTGTTGCAATGAGCATAAGAATGCAAAAGTATTTTCAAAATAGTGTTTTTGGGACCTTGGGGCAAATGCCAGGAAGTGGAATTGTTGGGTACTATAAAAGCTCAATTCTTAATTTTTGGAGACATGTTAGTATTGTTTTCCACAGAGGTTGAACCAGACAACATTCCCACCCCGTGGATAAGGGTTCCTTTCCTTTCACATCCTGACCAGCACCTTGTCTTTATTTTAAGGTCAGAAAACATCTGACTGGATGCGTCGGATATCCTAGCCAGATTTTCCTCCTTCTGAAATCATGAGTCATGTCCCATATTTAGGGGATAACTGACCCCAGAATTGAATAATACTCAAAGGCAAAACTTGCTCATGCCCTTGCCTGAGACAAGTTGATTGGCCCGCCTTGCTGGGCTTGGAGGTCATCCCTGAGCATGGGGTGCCAGAAGCATGACAACAAGTAGGGGAGGGGGCAGTATTGGTCAGACTCTTTGCCTGATACTACCCCCTTTTGCATTTTGGACGAAAAGTTTCTTAGTTCCCAAATAGCAGAGAATACAGCTCCACATATTCCACTAGCTTGAAGGAACACAATGCATACTTCTTTTTCATAGCTGCTTTAGAGAAAAACTTCTTCAGAGAAATATTCTGCTCTCTTCGTCTCATTAGACATCATCACATTCATAAGTGTAGCATGAACTTTCCAACTCATGCCCTTTGCTTTTCCACCCTGATATACCCTAGGAGGGTATCTTATAAACATTTGCAGAGGCCTGTGGGGCTTAAAAACGTTCAAATTCCTGGTGTCCTGCTTGTACCAAGCACGATCCTTCTAACAGCTCTATTGTCTGTCATTTTGATGCCGTAAATTATTTCTAGCCACACCATTGACAGGTCTGTGAGTTCCATAAAATAAGCTGTAACAACTGATGAACAACAGGACTCAAAGAAAGAGGCGTGAGTATCATAGCCAGAAAGTACAGTGCTGGTGAATGTGTATGAGAGCTGCACAGTTATTCCTCACTCCCCCATAACCACCACAGCCACAGCTTGTGTGCCTCAACAAAGAATTGGAGCTGTGGTGTGCACATGCAAGCAGCACAAACTAAACGGTGAAAAGCTCAGGGAGCACCATGAGGCTGTGTATGAGGACCCCACCCTGATGTGTGACTCTGTGAGCACTTCAGACTATAGGTGTTAAGCACCACGTATGCACAGCTACCATCATGGAAGAACAACTACAACAGTAATGGTGACAATGAAGGGGGAAGGGAAAAACAAAAGACTAAAACAGAAAAACCACATTTGTTTAGATGGTGACATTTACACACTGTACTTTCTTCATTGAGCTGGAGCGATAGCACAGTGGGTAGGGTGTTTGCCTTGCACACAGCTGACCCAGGCTCCATTCCTCCCTCCCTCTCAGAGAGCCCAGCAAGCTACCGAGAGTATTCCGCCCGCATGGCAGAGGCTGGCAAGCAACTGGTGGTGTATTCGATATGCCAAAAACTGTAACAAGTCTCAGAATGGAGATGTTACTGGTGCCCACTCGAACAAATCATTGAGCAATGGGATGACATTGATATAGTGTTACTTTCTTCATTTTGTATTATGATCTGAACAAGAAGGGGGTAGTGTTGATTTATATGAATCTAGCCCACCAACTTTCTCATCTACATAGTGTTGCATAGTGTGAATATACCACAAAAATCTATTAACTTCCCTATTTGTAGCATTCACACAGAATATTCTAGTAAATCTTGTATGTAGTTGCTTGTATACATAAGGAACTTACAGAGGTATTCAGCTAGGGGCTGGAGCGATAGCGCAATAGATTAAGCTTATACTTTGCATGCAGAAGCCCTGCATTGAATCCCTGACACTACAAGGTCTCCCAGGAGTGACCCCTAAGCACAGTTGTGAATAGACCCTGAGCACTGCTGAGAGTGACCTGCAAACAAACAAAAAGCAAAGAACTACATCTAAGAATGATGTAACTCTCATAGACCACTCTATCCCTCCATTGAGAATTAGGAGCTGCCGAGAGGTGGCAAGTAGGCCCAGGGTGTGGTCAGCCCAGTGCGTGGAAGATGTGTCATGCTCTGAGCTGATGATTGCCTCTGTGCCCACATCCTGTTACTCTGCAGGACTGTAAGGTCATAACAAATATTGACCCTGATTTTCTGAAGTGTGGGTTCCCTCTATTGTTTGGGCACATTCAGGAACCTGATGAACTTGTGGTGTGAAAAACACCTGCAGCCAAGGGTCTTGGCAAACAATGTTGTCTTCCAGATATGAGCAAAGTCTCTTAAGAGTCGATGCCGAGAGCAGGGGAGATGGTTCCAAGGACCGGAGCACAAGCTTTGCACATGGGAGGCCAGCCCCAGTACCACATGGTTCCCTGAGCACTGCCAGGTGTGCTCTCTGCCCCCACACAAATAAAAAACTGACACCAATAGATATGGTGCCAATAGATGAGGTCAGATGAGGTTTTGTCAATAGTTAAAACCTCACCAAGATTTTTCTCTCCTTTTAGCTCTTCAAGTTCACTTAATTATTAGATGCGGAGGGAGGGAATGAACCTGGTGTGCTATCAGCTGATCTCAGCTCTGCCTCTTTAGAAAGAGCTTATCTTAAGAAAGTTATCTCTAAGTTGTGTTTACCTCATCTGTAAAACAATGATCAGAAGAACCCCTAACCTGCAGGATTGATTAGGAATCAGTGGTTATTCAGGCATAGAGTAAGAGTTAATTAATGTCAACTCTGTGTAGTTAAGAATGCCCTCTCTGTGTCGCTCTCATTTTTTTTTTTTTTTTGAGTCACATTCGGTAATACTTACTCTTTGCTCTGCACTCAGGAATTACTCCTGGCAGGCTCAGAAGACCATATAGGTTTGCTGGGGATTGAACTTCAGTCAGCCACATGCAAGACAAGTGCCTTACCGGCTATATAATCCTATACAATCACTCCAGCCTCAGAATTTTCTTTTTTGTGTGTCTGTGATTACAGAATGCAGTCGATCACAAAGGGTCACCTCCAGGCTCAGCCCACTCTAAATGCACCATATGCTATTTCACCTTAAGTAAACATTGTGAACTGGTAGTCCATGGGATCAATTTTATTTGACCCAGAAAACATTATTCTGTATCTTAATTTGATTAAACTCTTTTTATTTGGGTGGGATATTCCCAAACAGGGACCATAGGTGCTGGGGGTCATTCCCTAAGATACTTGACCCAGTAATGTTGGCTGGACAGTTCAATGCTTGGGCTGGCTCAAGTGGTACTATTTGGGGCCCAGAGGTGTTCAAGGTCATCAGGGACACCCCTAGTGATGCTGTGTGATGGGGGAGGGGAAGATGTGGAGCCAGGGATCAAACATGGCAACTGGTACATGCTGACATGCACCCGAGCCCCTTGAAATATCTCTGGCTTTTCATCCAACTTTTGAAAATGAGAAACTTTTCAATATCTTGGAACTCTTGAAACTTTCTAATAATTTTTCTTAAAAATACTGGAGCTTGGGGCCAGAGAAATAATACAGTGAGTAGGGCATGGGCTGACTTGGGTTTGCATCCTGGCATCTTATATGGTCCCCTGAGCCTGTCAGAAGTAATCCCTGAGTGTAGAGCCAGTATTGCAGCTGAGCAGTGCTAAGTGTAGCTCAACCCTACCCTCCAAACTCCCCCCAAAACAAAACAATGGCTCTTTGGTACCACTGGGGCCAGAGGCTGATGTCATGGGGTTATTTTCCAGAGGCTGCTGAATGCGGTGAGACTATGGTCCAGAGCCCCAACTCTGGATGTTACATGCATTCATGTACAATGGCAGGCTGGCCCTAGGAGGAATCTAAATACTTGGCTCCATATTTTGTGCTCGCCACTCTTGCAAGATGAGGACACCATTATTCTCTGGGCAGGTTCACATCTCTGTTCCTAGGGACTAAAAAGAAAGAGGGATGAGAACTGATGTGTAGTGATGAGCCGACTGTACCAGACATGGGTGCTTTGCATTTGACAGAGCCTGTATTATTTCACCTTTACAATGGTTCTAAGTAAAGGCCATTAACCTCAAACACAAATTACAAAATGCCAGTTGCAGGTGATAGAGGGAGCTTGGCAAGTTGAATAACAGGTTAAAGGTCACACTGCTGCAGAGAGGCAGAGTTGGTTTGGGAGACCAGAACACTTATCCCAGTTTGGATAGGTTATGCCTCAGGAAGTTATGCCTTGAATAAAAATCAAAACACAAGAAGCAAAATGAGCTTATCAAGGATGTCAGTGTCCTTATACAGCTATACAGGCTGCCCTGAATCCTTGGGGCTTATTATTGATTTTGAGGTGAGGCAAGGAAGAACAGGATGCATCTGGGGAGGTGAACATGGAAAAGCATCAGGGCATTCTTTGGCTGGCATGTCCCACTGAGCAGCCTTTACCATGCTTCAAAAATTAGCTTCTCAGAGGTGCTATGTGCTGAAAAATTTCAGCACAGGAGTTTTTTTTTTTGTGTGTGTGTGTGTGTGTGTGTGTGTATGAAAAATCTGGGCTTTCTTGGAGTGGGGATGGGCAAACTCTGCCAATCTCCTGTACTTCCAGAAGCTCCAACGACCACACCTACCGCTGCTCATCGATTGGCTTTGTTCTACAGACTCATAAACAAATCTTAAAAGAGATCAATCAGGCACAACATTTCTTGGATACTCATTCAGGCTGAGACTTCCTGGTCGATCTCAGAGTCCAAGTTCCCACCCTGCCAGCTTTAACATCCACTCTCACATCCCAAGAGCCACTGCCGTGTCTCCTGCCAGACTGCTCAGTTAAATATTCTGGATTTTCTGGAGTGACATCTCCAAACTCTACAATACTCACATCCCAATAAGAGCATGGAAAATTGTATGGGAATGTAATGTAGAAGCCAACTAATCTCCGCTAACAAAAACATTAACACAGAATATCTTAGTAAACCCTCAGACAAGGACTTATTGTCCCCATGATGAGATACAACAATTTTCACAAATTTTCTTTTACTGAAATATTTTCTTATCATTCTATTAGCCATTCAGTGGTAGCAAGCTGTGGGCCTGCTATGGGGGGCAGGCTTGAGGGGTGGTTAGGAAACTGGAGACAATGGTGGAAGGAAGGTAACAGTGGTGGTGGGATTGGTGTTGGAATATTGAATGTCTGTAACAAATCATCATGAACAACTCTGTAAATCATGATATTTAAATAAAGTAGAAAAAATTTAAGTTATCTACTGAAGCCACCAACTTCTCAGGGACCCTCTCTCAGGAGGAATAAGGACCCTTCTGACCTAGTTGATGTCTGAACCTAAGTCTTCAGGGTTACTCTGTGTTCCCTACTGCAGCTGTGAGGCTGGCTCATTGAGTTTTTGAGTGAAGACACCCTCTTTCTCTGACTGACCAAGACTTGCCAGAGCAGTTTTAGAAAGTCAGAATGTCAGCAGGAGCTTCTGTGAGCAAGCAGAAACAGGAAGTGTTCCTCAGGGAAGGTAATTACATGGCTGGCTGTAGTAGTAAATGGTAATGAGGTAGGTGAAGTCACCCAGCAGAGACCTCTCTAATAGGCTAAGGAATGTTTCTCTTCCTTGAGTAAATATTTTGCAGCAGTTACCTGGGTGAAAACCAGCTTCCGGTAAGGGGTTGATTACAACCAAAAAATCCCAAGCAAACAAAAAACAAAGACTCCTGTGGGCTGAGAGCTCTGTGCTATGTAATTATTTCCTAACTAATGATACAGACCTAATGTTCTGCACAGAGAATGCTTGAAATCAATTCTTATTGGCCAAAGATGATTGCAAAGTGTCAGGCCATTGCTTCATAACTTCAAAAGTAAAAACGACACACTTGTTCCCTTCTCCTTCAAACAGACTTCACAACAATAGAAATATACTTAGACAAATAAAGTAAAAATGGAATACACTTAACTTTCACCACCCAGAACGTATTGTGTGTGCTCTTAGCAGCTTGGGCTTAACAACTTATTCTGGGAATTGAATTACTTTAAAGCCGCGGTTTCCACTGACACCAACATAAATGAGACAATAATAATACCATCAATTTCTGCTGGCTCTGTGAAGTTCAAGTGAGATTATGTTCAATTTAGGCAATAAACATTTATTGAGTGCCAATGATGTGCCTGGCACCACTCCAGATGTTAGGAAAAAAGGGTGAGAGATTCCTTGAGCCTCAAACACTCCTAGTTTATTGTAGAAGAGCTCCTCAAGGAACCATCCTTTCTGTAGTACAGATGTTGTGGATGCAGAAAGCCAGTCTGCATCCAGCAAAAGCTGGGGGTCCACATTGGGATGGCAGTTCCAGGAAGGTGGTCCTTACTGGGTTTGAGGAATGTGGGGAACTCATTCACCAGGAACAGAAGGGGGATGTCAAGGATGCAGACTATGAGTGTGAAATGTAAGCCCTCTGTAAACTCTGTGATGCTCCTTAGGATAAGGGAGCATCATCCTGGGCCAGGAGGTGAAGCTGGGACTTGGGGGGCACTTGGGCTTTCCTCTGGAGGGGAGGAGCAGCCTTGGAAAACTGGTTATTAGCAAAATGGTTGCAGTGTGTGTGTCAGGGTGGAGGGAGAGGGGAACGCGGGGGTATAAAGCAACATAGGGTGTCAAGTTTGGTAGATGGGAAATGTGGAATCAGTGCTTGCCAGCTAGTCATGGTGTCAAGCTAATCTCTGGACCTTTCTCAGTCCAAAATTTACTCCTCCAGGCAGTCAAACACTTACTTAGAGAGGTTTCTTTCAGTCTTTCATTTGTTTTAGAATCTCCCGCCGTCTTTGCACTAGTGCTCAGCTAGGCTTTTTGCCTACACCAGACCTCCCTGCCCTTGTTTCCAAACTGCGATGGAATCCTGTCCTTCTAAAACAAGGATGAGGACTTCCTTGAAGTCACTCGGTCTGGCCTTGGGGTGTGAGGGGACAGACACAAATGCTTCTTCTGTGTTGCACGTGGCCAGTCTCTGCGTACTGTATGACTTGCAAATTATGTTATAAATATCCAGAGGCATCCGAGCATCAAAAAAATTCCTCACCCTTGGGAGAGATGCCAGGGTCCTGCCAAGACATGCCTCTTCGACAGTCCCCGAACCCTGAGGTCTCTGTCATTCAATTCTGCTCCATCCCGAAGGCAGCTACTGACCTTGATTTGGACTCTTCTGCACAATCATGAAACAATCTTTGTTCTTACCAGAAGCAGAGTCAGGCTTCCCCAACCACAGACTCAGTAGGAGCCTGCTTGCTGGTCCTTCTCATTTCCTCTCCCTTTGGGGCAGATACAGTATCTGGCCATCACCTTGCTCACTTAGGTGAGATGTCAAGCATTTAGTCAGGCCCAAGAGCCAGAGACACAGGAACAAGCCATGCTCTTCTACCGTTGTGGAATGAAAACTCATCCATGGAGCTCATATGCAGGTTAAATGAAGCACACTTCATTCTCATTGCCTGGAAAACAGCAATGGCATTTGAAAATATGTTAGGCTATAGCTTTAACTTAACTATAGTTGGCATAATATTAAAGATGACAATATAATTATCATTATACACGTCTAGGTGACTTTTTCATGAGCTGGTGCTATTTGGATAAATAATACAGCTCTAAGTAATAATAGATTATGAGATAATTGTCACTTATATCTTATTTTTCTTGCTTTATTTCAGTTCAATTCTATGGTCATCATCATCATCATCCCGTTGATCGTCAATTTTCTTGAGTGGTCTCAGTACCATCTCCATTTGTCCTAGCCCTGAGATTTTATTTATTTATTTTTAATTAATTTTTTAATTTTATGCTTTATAATTGAGACACTGTGAGAACAGTGACAGGGCTTTCAGGATCAAGTCTCAGTCATACAATGATCAAACACCCATCCCTTCACCGGTGCACATGATCCACCACCAAGAACCCCAGACACCCTCCCTCCCTCTCCCCCTCTGCCTGTGTGGCAGATGATTTTCATTTAACTCTCTCATTGCTATGATAACATTCGATTTTTGACCAAAAACTCACTATCATTATTTGAAGTTTTTTCCCCCAACAGTCAGACCTGTCAGAATGGCATCATTAGATCGTATGTTTTCTATTGTTGATAACAATGAGCATATGATGTTGCACGGTCGTGAAATTGGCCACCTAGTTTTAGGATTCTGGTATTAAGACCAGAGGTATTTCTGCCAGCAGCCGCTGCATTCCGAGATTGGTTTGTGTGCCTCTGGGATCATGGCTGTTCAGGAAAGGGGAAGTTGTTTGTGGGAGGCTACTGGGGCCTCATTAGGGCAGGGAGCAGGGTCAGTTCTCCCCCCCACCATTTGTGAGTTTCCCCATGCATCCCATCATTGCAAGCTCCTACCTCTCTGTCCAACTAGCACTACACGGTGGTGGTCGCCATTCTGCTGAGAGGGGAAAAGGATGAGGACAAAAACCCTTTCCCTCCCAGGGCTGCACAGGACCATAGTTTACTTCAAAGTCCACGAGTGGAGCTGCCAGCAGCCTCTGGGTTTCTGTGCCTCTGGTATAATGGCCACTCAGGTGTGGCGGAGCCATTCCTGAGCCTTTTCTTTGGATAACAGGAGAGGTCGCACATTTGCTTATGTGGCCGCGCGGTTTGGAGAGATGTCCCAGTCCCACAAACTGGACCCCTGTTAGTAGAAGCTCAGTGTCGCTGGGACTACATCTGGAGAAGGCGGGGACTATGCACCTTCTCTGTCCGGCACTCCGGTGTTGTTGGCCCAGTCTGAGGTCCGGAGCATTCTCTGGCTTGTGGTGCCACCTGCCCGGGTTCTTGCTGCTGACTGTTACGTTAAAATGGTGCCGAGGGTGGGTTGAAGCCCTGAGATTTTAGAAGACTCTCTACTCATCTTTCCAACTGTGCCGCATTGGAAGCTCTTTCAGGGTCAGAGAATGAGACCCATCATTATTACTGGTTTGGGCATATGAATACACCATGGGGAGTTTGCCAGGCTCTCCCATGCAGGCAGGAAACTCTTGGTAGCTTGCCAGGTTCTCCAAAGGGGAGAATTAGGCAGCTGTGCGCTTCTAGGAGCTTGGTTTTATAGTCTCTGGATGTTGCCCGTTGGTGGGATTACACGGTGCTGAGGGCAGTCCCTAGGTGTGACCGCCTAGCTACTGGAAAATGGGAAATCTGGGCGGAAGAGGCCTAGTCCCGATCTGAGCAGGCTTGAAGATCTCAGCCCCGGGTCCCACATACCTGGGTTCCTCTGCCGGTTCCTTCATGCTTGAAGCTCATCCGAACGTGTGAAGAGGGGCCTTGAGCATGGCTGTGGCTGGGTTCTGGGGGTCCTTAATTCTATGGTATTCTATGGACGAGCCTCAATTCTATGGTAAGATTAAAAAAAGTCACATCATTTATGCTCACTTGGTGCTATTGATATAAAAGTTCTAAAATAGATTGTAATTATTTGCTACATCACCTCGTGTGTGTGTGTGTGTGTGTGTGTGTGTGTGTGTGTGTGTGTGTAGCTGGAGATTGAAGATAGGATCTTACACATTCAAGATATGAGCTCTACTACCAGGCCGTCTTCCCAGTTCTGTATTATAATTATTTTAAGGTAACTAAATGAAAATATATTTTAATTAAAAATTAAAGTGAAAATTTACATTGAT
The DNA here is from genome assembly GCF_027595985.1 of Sorex araneus. Lineage (NCBI taxonomy): Eukaryota > Metazoa > Chordata > Mammalia > Eulipotyphla > Soricidae > Sorex > Sorex araneus. The sequence goes on from NC_073302.1 coordinate 247,185,854, forward strand.
TTACTGCTTAATCCCAAATAGCTATTTTCCTTTCTAAATATTACAATTACTTATCAAGAGGCAAAATATGCACGTAATGAATAGCTCAAACTTCAGAAGAAAAATTATTTACATAGAGCAAAGTTTTTAAGTTTTATCTTTTTGCTTTTTTTTGGGTCACACCTGGCGATACACAGGGGTCACTCCTGGCTATGTACTCAGGAATTACTCCTGGCGATGCTCAGGGGACCATATGGGATGCTGGGAATTGAACCTGGGTCAGCCGCGTGCAAGGCAAATGCTATTGCTCCAGCCCCTTTAATTTTGTTTTTTAAAAGTAGTATTCTATTAAATATTGAAAGAAAGTGGTCAAAGGTATACATTTTTAGTTATAGTATAAATAAGTATAATAGATATAATAATGCAACTTGTTTATAAATAATACCACTGTGCTATACATAGGAAAGTTGTTGAGAGTCAATCCTAAGAGTACTCATTGCAAGGAAAACTTCTTTTCCATTTTCTTTCTTTTCTCTTTTGTTGTTTGTTCTATGCGAGAATATAAATGTTAGTTGAACTTACTGTGGTAGTCATCTCACTATATATAAATCAAATATCACACAACGCATCTTAAACCTAGGTAGAAATAAATGCCAATGCTTCTCAATAAAACAGAAAAGTTCCTGGGCCTGGGAGATTAGTACAGTGGTGAAGGCACCCATGGTTACCCTAAATCAATCCCTGACACCACATGCATTTCTGGGTGCATCCTGGAGGCCCCGAGCACTGTCTGGGCAGCCCAGGTAATCCCCAGCACTGCAGGCTGAAGAGTACGGACGGAGTCCTCAGGCCTGGCACTAGCACTCAGGTCTAGGAAGAAAAATTTTCATTTGTGAAAACAGAACTGTATATCTATTTCTAGCATTAACTATCTCTAGTTTCCAATATAACAAATCACACTTATCACATGCTTGTGCACACTGTTCTATACATACATAAATGTGTATCCTTATAAACATTGAAGAGTACTGTGCGTTGTTTACTATTGCAAAGTGTTTTTGTTGCCATGTTGTGAATGTCCTGTGCACTTCCGGTACCTCCACCTTCATCCACTGGAGCACACATTAGTTATCCTGCACTCCTGTGAACCAACGCATTTAATTTTGCAAGAGTGTGTGTTACTCATGTTCACTGAAAGGAAGGTCTCAGTAGGTTAATTAATTTGTCTTTTACCTTTGTTCCTCTGCCACTTAAAAATTCTGTGTACTTTGAACAAAATTCACCTCTGACTTTGGCAGTGGCCCAGCCCACAAACTGTCACAGCACTTTGAAGCAGTTGTCTTTTATTTCAAGGACAAAAGAACAAGAGGCGTGGACAAACGATTCCCTGGGGTTTGTATAGTGTCCTCTGAGAGAACTGGTTAGTGATGAGACAGTATTTACGATTACAGTTCATATTGTGCAACTGATGTACACCAGGTATGCAACAAAACAAATGACAGAAGTATCTATCTATCTATCTATCTATCTATCTATCTATCTATCTATCTATCTATCTATCTATCTATCTATCTATCTATCATCTATCATCTATCTATCTATCTACCTATCTATCTACCTATCTATCAATCTATCTATCTATCTATCAATCAATTATCTATCTATCTATCTATCTATATTGCTTTTTGGGTTACACCTGGCGATACACAGGGGTTACTCCTGGCTCATGTACTCAGGAATTACTCCTGGTGATGCCAGGAAACCATATAGGATGCTGGGAATCAAACCTGGGTCAGCCGCGAGCAAGGCAAATGCCCTCTCTGCTATCGCTCTAGCCCAAGTATCCATATATTTTTATGTCATTTTGTTTGTTTATATTAAGTGTTATATATATATATATATACATATATATATATATATATATATAGGCATGCAAAGTCAGGGACAAAAATATATATAGGACATGCAGTTACATTTGAATTTCACATAAATAACGACTGTTTAGGAGCCTCCTAAGCAGTGCTCAGATATCACCAGAGTCAAACTTAGCAGTTCCTGGGGGGATCATGCAGTGCCAGGGATTGCACCTGAGACTTTCACATGCAAGTCAAGCACTTCTGCCCTTAAGTGTGTCCCAGACACTGTGTAGGACACAAATATACTAAAAACTTAGATATATTGCATCTGAAATGTAAAGTCAATTGGGAGTCCTGCATTTTAATTTATTTATTTTAAATTTTTCAAAATTTTATTTTATTAAAGCACTAAGAATTACAAAGTTATTCATAGTTGGGTTTTGGCATACAATGTTCTACCATCAGTCCTGTCACCCTTATCAACTTTCCCCCACCAATGTTACCAAATTCCCTCTCCTGCCTCCTTCCATCCCTCACCCATGACCCCAGTCCCAGCCTGCCATCTTCACCTGAACCTTTAAAATTTGGTAATTAAGGTCTGGATTTTGAGATTTTAGTGTTAGTGACTCTGGTTTCGATACTTTATCATTCCTTAACACCAGCAATGTCCCTTGACCCCAAATCCCATTTCTTCTCATCTATATCTTCTTCCTTTCCTCTTCACTCTATTTCTTTCCTTCTCCCTATACTTTGGGGCCAAGGATGATCTATGATTCCTCGTACGCGCCCCCCCCCCAGCCCCTTAAATCACTGAATTTCCTCATTCAGTTAGGAATCCTGCATTTTTATTTAATGAATTGGGCAACGGAAGAGGCAAAAAAATATACAGTCTGCTGTCCAGGGCCCAGGGCAGTTACTGAGCTATAACAATATCTTAGGGAACACAAAAATGAGGTAACTAGTTCATTGTATTCTGAAAGTCTCAGGACTAGAGCTTAGGAAGGGTTTTTTTTTTTTTTTCAAATTTTTGGGTCATACCCGGCAATGCACAGGGGTTATTCCTGGCTCAGGCACACATGAATTACTCCTGGCGGTGCTCGGGGGACTATGTGGGATGTTGGGAATGAACCCGGGTTGGCTGTGTGCAAGGCAAACATCCTACCCACTGTGCTATCGCTCCAGCCCCAGCTTAGGAAGGGTTTTGAAGTGCCTTTCTACTCATCTGCTACCAGAAATATCTCTGGGAAACTTTTTCTTTCCCAAGTGTTTCTTTGATCATGTGGTATAGATTGCTACTGATTCATTCTGTGATAAAGCTTGAATAATCACCAACTCTTCATTTATTTATCCATTGTACATAAAGTATTTGTTAAATCTTTTTATATATCTACCATGGTACATTTAACGGTAGTGACAGCCAGATGAGGTAGATAGTATTGTCTCTAAGTATACCTGTATCACTGTATCACTGTCATCCTGTTGCTCATCGATTTGCTTGAGCAGGCACCAGTAACATCTCCATTGTGAGACTTGTTACTGTTTTTGGCATATTGAATACGCCACGGGCAGCTTGCCAGGCTCTGATCTCGTCTAAGTATACCCCCCCCCCCCAACAAATCAAGACAAAACAAAACAAAACACCTCAGTGAGATTAAATAATTTGTCTAGCTTCCCACTTGGGAAGTTACGAAGACAGACTCAAATCCTGTTTTTCTAGTTTCCAACTTTTAGTGGCGACGTAAGTAGAAGAAAATGGAGAGCTCATGTACATTGAACACCATTGAAAATGTTTCTTGGTAAAATTATATTGAATTTTATTCTTTCAGATCAAAAAATATAATATACAATCTCTTCTAAAAGAGTGCTCATCCAGTCAAAACAGTTTGACCTACTAAAACTAATAGAAATGCAATGAATCTAAATTACCAAAGAATTTTGAAAAATAAGAACAAGGTTGGAGGAGCTGCTGTATAATATTTCAAATTTATTATAAAACAATTACAATGAAATTCATGTGGTATCTGCATGAGAACAGACATGTAGGTTACTATTAGATTCTAGGAACCAGACATTTGTGGTCAATTTAATTTTTAAAAGAGTGCAAGAAATGAGAGGAGGGGCTGCAGTGATAGCACAGTGGGTAGGGAGTTTGCCTTGCACGTGGCTGACCCGGGTTTGATTCCTCCATCCCTTTGCAGAGCCCAGAAACTTACTGAGAGTATCTTGCCCTCATGGCAGAACCTGGCAAGCTACAATGGAGACATTACTGGTGCCTGCTTGAGCAAATCGATGAGCAACAGTGACAGTGACCTGTGTGCAAAAATATATAGCAACAATAACAAGAAAATGCTCAAATTGTTATATCATGTTATATAGGCTAGTATATAAGTTAGATCAGAAATCTACACTACACAGGATAGATCATAAATACTAATATAAGAGCTCAAATTATAAAACACCTAGGAATAAGCTCTTTCCACCCTTGAATTAGGCAAACTTTCCTGAGATATAACAGCAAAACATGATCTGTACCATTAATAATTTGGACATTATAAAAATTTAGAACTTTTGATCTCTGAATAACATTGTTAGGGGAATAAAAAGATAAGCCAATAACCTAGCAACTCAGAAAAGATATTTGCACATGGAATATCTGACAATAAATTGACAAGAAGTTTTTTTTTAATCTAAAATATAAAAAGAACTCATACAATTCAAAATCAAAACAAGCAGCATATGATTTTTTAAAATGGCCCAAAAGGTGATATTAGAAAAATTTAAATCAAAACAATGGTTAATTATCCCCTCACCTGGATAAGAGAGGACTATAATAAAAAGATTGGAAATTATAAGTATTGGCAAGGACATGGCAAAAATGAAGAACCCAGGACCACTGTTGGCATATATGTAAATTGGTACTACCTCCAAGAAAAATCGTTTAGAGACTTCTTACATAAAATAAAAATCAATTTACTATATGATCCAACAATACAACTTATAAGCATTTATCCAACAGCTATAAAACACTAGCTTAAAGGTGTTTAAAAATGAACAGATATGTTCATAGCAGCATTATTCACAATAGCAAAAACAGCCATGGAATCAACCTAAACATTCATGGATAGATGATTGGATAAGGAAGCTGTGTACACACACACACACAGACACACGCATATACATACGTACACACACATATATACACACATGCACATATACATATATATATATATACTATTTTGTCATTAAGAAGGTGAAGTCATTCCTTTGGAACAATATGAATTAATTCTGAACTGATTATGCTAAGTGAAGTAAGCAAGGAAGTGAAAAATAATTATCGAGTGGTTTTATTCACATATACAATATAAATAACTAAGGTAAGCAGGCAATAAAACAACAAAACTAGCTCCTAGACTTGGTGAAAATGATGATAGCAAAGCAGAGGCTGAGGTGGAAGAATGAGTATAAGAGTGTTTTAGTGGGTGGGATGGCACAGAAATTTTGGTGGATGTGTTAAGTTCTACACTTCTATAGAGGCATAAAGAAATATTCCCTGAAATTCTGTATTATAAAACACTGATAAATCAGGTAAAACGAAAAGTCAGAAATACGTGAAAATACTTGCAGCCATATATTTTTAATAAGGGGACTTATAGCACTGTACTGTCTGCACTGTCCCATTGTTCACTCATTTGCTTGAGCGGGCACCAGTAATGTCTCCATTGTGACACTTCTTGTTACTGTTTTTGGCATATCCAATACGCCATGGGAGTCTTGCCAGGCTCTGCCATTCGGGCAGGATACTTTCGGTAACTTGCCAGCTTCCCTGAGAGGGACTGAAGAATGGAACCCAGGTTGGCTGCGTACAAGGCAAACGCCCTACCCGCTGTGCTATCACTCCAGTTCAAGGGGATTTATATCAGAACAAATAGGGTATTGAACAATTTAACAATGAGACACACACACACATATATACAAATGTGCAACATATTTAAACTATTTTCCTGTAGGATTACATAGCTTCAGGTAGTTTAGGTTTATTGGGTTACTCCCATCACAGTGCTCCCATTCCTCTGTGTTTATTTGTAGCTTCTTTCTTAGTGTTCTGTTGACTTGTAAATAATGTTTTTCTCCTCTCCTTGTCCAACAAACATATGAGCATTCATAATATTAATCGTTTTGTATGGGCATAGCAAGAGATGCATTAAACTTTTAGAATTGCTCTCCTGGGGTCATCTCAATCTCAGACTACAGTGCCCAGGCCAGATTAGTCTTTCCTATCCCTAGCAGGGTCCTAGTTTCGTCATTACTTTAAGATCATGACAGCACTTGTCCATGATCAGACTCTTAACTTATAGTTAGGAATGAGGCCCTTTGGCCAAGCCCATCTCGATGCCAGGGTAGCACATAACTTACCGCTTGCCCTGGGTCCGTCTCGTCCCCCGTTGGGACCCTGCCTTTTAGAGGGCTAGGAACTGAGGGCAACCAAGACTACAGTCAAGAAAGCAGATGCCCGGGAATTAATAATATTCAAAGCAAATTAAATCCCAATTGCAAAGGCATATTAATAAATGTCTTTCTTTGTCCATACAAAAAGGACTTGCTTTGAATAAGCTATGCAAAGGACTCACGGATAAGAGAAAGACATTATTTACAAGACAACAGAACACTAAGAAAGAAGTTACAAATAAACACAGAGGAATGGGAGCACTTTATGGGAGTAACCCAATAAACCTAAACTACCTGAAGCTATGTAATCCTACATTTTCCCACTTCATGAAGGAAGAGAAATGAAAAATCAATAAAAGCATATGGAAAGATGCTAGTGACTATTAACAACTACAAATAAGTATAATAATAAAAATTTGATGCAATACATATACATTAAAATTTTCTAGTGATTGAATTTCCTAGTGTGGAAGGAAATTATAGAGAAGCCTTATACATTGCTAGTACTAATGTAAAATAATTACTTTGGGGAAGTTTGGCAACTTAAAAAATATATAAATTTACTGTTTAATCCAGGAACTCTGCTTCAAACTATTTACTCAAGAGAATGTGTGGAATGTACTTCCACATGAATACTTGTTCATGGACATGCATAACAACATTACTCATAATATTCTTTTAGTCCAAGTGGCTAGTTGATGAATAAACAAAATGTGATGTATTTATACCATAGATTACTGTTTACCAATAAAAGGAAGAACTGCTACAACATGCAACAACATAGATGAAACTGAACAAAAACACCTGTAATGAAGAAGCCAGATACAGAAGATGTTGTTTTGGATTATTCAACTTGTATGAAATATCTAGAAAAGGCAAGCCATAATGTGAGGCTGAGAATGGGAGTGGGCATTTACCAGCACAATTGGGAGAAATCTATGAAAGTTATGCTAAACCTACAGTGAGATGATAGTTATAGAGCTGTATAATTTTGCTACAATTTATGTACCTAAACTTTAGCTATATTACCTTAATCATGTACTTACAGTGGATGAATGTCATGGTGTTTAAATTATTCCTTAATAATATTTTTATTTTTATTTTATTATTTTATTTTTTTGCTTTTTGGGCCACACCCAGCGATACTCAGGGGTTACTCCTGGCTTTGCACTCAGGAATTACTCCTGGCAGTACTTGGGGGACCATGTGGGATGCCGGGGATCAAACCCGGGTCAGCCGCATGCAAGGCAAATGCCCTACCCGTTGTGCTATCGCTCCAGCCCCCTTAATAATATTTTAATGTATTATATTTATTGTTTTTAATGTATTGTATTTAAGCGGGCCCTGGAGCAACAGCACAGAGGGTAGGGCGTTTGCCTTGCACGCGGCCGACGTGGGTTCGATTCCTCGGGCCCTCTCAGAGAGCCCGGCAAGCTACTGAGAGTATCCTGCCCACACGGCAGAGCCTGGGAAGCTACCTGTGGTATATTTGATATGCCAAAAAACAGTAAGAACAAGTCTCACAATGGAGAACATTACTGTTGCCCACTCAAGCAAATCAATGAACAACGGGACTACAGTGCCACAGTATTTAAGCAATTACTGACTTATGTAACTTTCCCTCTCACACCTAACATGAAGTTTCCAAAACTTCGGGTTAGGAGTCCAGAAAAACTCACAAGTAAATGGATTGGCCTGTTGTATGCCTTCCAATTGCCATTCAGGATGTTCTGAACGACAAAAGGAAAGCAGTGTTACATTCCCAATTTGTGTCAAAGATGGTTTCTTAAGGAAACATATTTGGACAAAGAATAGGAAGATCACTCAGAAGCCCAGAAACTCTTCAGTCTCCTATCTTTATAAATAAGGATAAAGGTATTAAGTTCAAATTTGCTCGGGATTGAATGGGTTATTCCCTATGTGCATGCAAAGCTCTACTGACCCAACAAAGGAACACAGCTTTTTGTATTCTGACTGAGGGCACAAAGACCTAGTTCCTCCCAATTCCAAGAGAAACCTATCTGGAAGCAATATAGTGTATTCACGGTACAGACAGACTGTGAAGAAACCACAGACAAGTCATCAATAATTTTCCCAAAGAGAAAGCACAACCAGTTGCTGGGGTAGCAAGTGCTGAGGTTCTGCTTCTGCTTCCCCCCCCCCTTTCTTTTTGGGTCACACCCGGTGATGCTCAGGGGTTACTCCTGGCTCTGCACTCAGAAATCGCTACTGGTGGTGCTTGGGGAACCATATGGGATGCCTCGGATCGAACCCAGGTTGGCCGCGTGCAAGGCAAATGCCCTACCTTCTGTACCATTGCTCCGGGCCCTAGGTTCTGGTTCTTGTCCATCTGATTCTAGAGGATAATATCCTTCCTCCTTGTAGGTAAGATATTGCTCCCAGGGAGCAAATTTGGTCCTCTGATTCTTTTGATTTTTGCCAAGCAACCCAATGCAATAGTTTGTTTGCAATTTCCCCAAAGATTAGCATTAATGAGTTTTCTTTGACTTTCCCTAATCCAACTACCCACTTGCTAATTGTTATCTTCCACGGATAGTCACATACATCTCTCGGAATCTCTTAAAAATACATAATCTCAGACTGCCCGCTCCTCTCCCTACCTCGCCTGTGCCCGCCCCCTTCCCCCACCAGAATCATCACTGAAGAAAAATTCCCAAGTTATCATACAAGGCGCTGGTGTGGCTGCCGCAGAGCAGCAAAGGAAGAATGCCCAAGGAGCCCAAGCTCTGCAGATCGTTGATAGGACCTGAGTTGTTATTTCAGGTGAAAGATGTAGAGAAACTTGAAAACATTGGTCTGCTTTCTTAATTTTTTTCTTTAAATTAACTTTCTTCTAAAATATAAATAAGATTCTGTTGAAAGGAAACAATATCACTAATATAAACAGGAGTGTGATATTTCTCTAAAATATTTTCCGTAAGACATTAAACAAAATTAAATAAAGTAATATCAGGAAAAATTGTGGCAAACTTTATAAACAAGCAAAAATGTTTATGAACTGTCCTGTCTACTATTCGAGAGATCTAATTTGTGATTTTATGTCTCAGAACAGTTTCTTACATAAATGATAGGATATATGAGTATGAAAGTATTTGTCAATAGGAAAGTAAATGACTGTTATATTGCCCTGTGATGCTAATGACTTTGATATCTGTTCTGAATTCATTCTAGCTTTCTCATCGACTCTTTACATGTGTACTATTTGAGTTCACCTCTGAACTGCTCACAATATCTTTCCGATTCACACTTTTTGTTGGTTAAATAAAATCTTTGTTCCCTGTTTATTTTATATTTGATAAAAGTAATATTTTCACCCGAAAAATTATTTTTTTGAAAATTTAATGTCCCATTTTAACAGGATGTTGGTGCTTCCCAATATTTCTAAGTTTGATGCCAATTCTGTTCAATTAAAAAGGGCGATAGAGGGAGTTTTAGATATGTGTTCATTCATTCATCAACTGATTTCTGAAAACTGTTAATTCAGTTAACAGCTGGAAATAGAATGTCAAAGAAATAATTGCCATTGACATTTTAGTGGCATATGGAACAAAATAAGTTTAAAATTTACATGATTTATTAGTTGTTGATATGTGCTTCTGAGAAAAATAAATCAGGGAAGAATCCTAAAGGGGTTATAATTTTCCATAGATGGTGTAGGCCTCCCTGGGAAGATGGGAAAGTGTGGGAGAGTGAGTCCTGAGGCTTGCTCAAGGTGTCACCTAGACAGATCAGGGCTGGATGAAGTGTCCTGGGCTCTAGGGAGAGTCATGGAGCCAGCGTGGCTGCAGCAGTGTGCTAAGGGAGAAAACTAACAAACCCAAGTTCCGCAGTGCATTGAAAGGACGAGCTGTTATTCCAGGTGAGGTGAGGATCATTGTTTGAGAATTTCCCCATTACACGTAATCTTGTCATCGGCCACCATCCAGATCACATGTCCTTCTCTCCCGGAAGGGAAGCCACATGACGCTTGCCATAACCATGCTGCTGGACCCGCACCAGGCTTTTTCACTTGGGACGATCCAGAGGGGGCTGGGTGAGACCCCTCCCCACTCTAAGGGACCCAGCCCCGAAGCCAAAACCTCCAGAACCCAGCTGCTGCCACACTCATGGACACTCTCCACATGCTTGGGCCAGCCTCACCCACGAGTGAACCTTTTCCTGGACTGGGCACAGCCTCAAATGAGTGGCCACTTCATAGGACACACTTCATAGGACACACCCTATCCTTACTCCAAGAGTACAGCACCACATTTGATGAGATTCAAAGTAGAGGGAAATATATTATTTCAGTTCTGCTTTGGGGCAGGGATTGAGGTTTGGGATGGAAACACCCGAAATATGCTAATGGGAAGGTGTAATGGTGGTGGGATTGGTGTCTGAATATTAGATGTAGCCAAATATTGTGAACTACTTTATCAAATAAAAACATTTTTCAAAAAATAAAAATTTCCCCTTGATGGAATTCAAAGACAATTTAGGGACAGTGGGGGAAGGTCTTGGGTACTTTGGGGTTAGTTGGATGCAGTCAGTCTGTATATCAATGTCATAAATGTTAACACCATGGTAACCACATTACCTAAACTATAATAAACAATAACAAAAACAAACAAACAAACAAACAAAAGCTCCACATAAATTTATTTTTAAGAGTGTTTTCCACTCTATGGTTCAAATATTACTTTTTTCTGTTGGAGAAGGACCCCAAATCTCAGGGCACAAGCAAGATGGTTTCAGCTGCTCTGTGGGGGAGTGGCAGTTCAGAGAATCAATTCATGATTCTTAGTATCGCCTCCAACTCTCTTCAGACTAAATCTCTTAAAGTTTTAAACTTCTCACATCATGTATGTTCGGTCTCCAGATGCTTACAGGACACACACACACACACACACACACACACACACACACACACACACACACACACACACTCTTATTTCATCAAATTTCCTCTGTACTATCAAAACACATAAAAAAGTAGTTCCCTGGGGCTGGAGAGATAGCCCAGCGGGTAGGGCGTTTGCCTTGCATGCGGCCGGCCCGGGTTCAAATCCCAGCATCCCATATGGTCCTCTGAGCACCGCCAGGAGTAATTCCTGAGTGTAGAACCAGGAGTTACCCCTGTGCATCGCCGGGTGTGACCCAAAAAAGCAAAAAAAAAAAAGTAGCTCCCTGAATTAATTGAGCTTGGATGGATAACAAGACAATCTAAATCTCACAGTTCTAAAACCTTGCCCTTGTTCGGGAGATCTGGGAGTCTCTCCTGGTAGCTGCTCCCAGTAGCTCCATGTTGCATTAAATTTCAACACATACTTCGAAAAGTTTCATGTGGTCTGTCAAATGTTTTTGCCCTTTATTGACTCAAGGAGCTCACCCCAGTCTAGACAAGAGTAAGAAATATTAGATACTGGCATCATTTTTTTTAGTCATTTATTTTCTGGTCCTGGAAATTGAGCCCAGGACCTCACACAAGAAAGGCTAGTGCTTTGTCACTAACCCATAGCCCCAGCCTGATCACCGTCATGTACCCACCCGAATCCATCACTAGGTCTGACTCTTCTTGGTAGTGTGTTTGATTGGTGTGAATAAAAGATTTTATTTGAGCGAGGAAATACCACTGCAAGATCAAAGGTGTGGCTTGATCAGAGTAGCTGTGTATTCTGTATTATTATTAATATGATTATCATTGCATTTTACATTCTTTCTAGTAAAAATCATCCCAAGTTCTTCATGAATTTTCAATTTGATATCCTCTATCAGGATGCTCTGTTGCAATTTTCAAAACTTGGCTGCCTCAAGTCTTGAGGTTTATAATTTTTTAAAAAATTACCCCAAGAACCGTTAGTTTCTTGCCGTTGCTGGATTATTTAGCACAGTATAGTTTTACCCACCCCCGCCCTTCGGGGAGTACAGTGCTGTTCCAGGAATGAGCTCATGCGGGCAGGTCTCTGAGTAGGGAAGGGAGGCTTAATGACTGCCACTGTCTGCATAAAAACTCAAGTGCTTCTTGGTTCTCGCCAGCACACAAGGGAGTTGGCAGGCCTTGACCTTCTGAACTGGGTTCATACATCTCCCCATTTTCTCTGATTCTTAGTTTTTCATATATGAATAAAATGTATGACAGCAGACATTCCAATGGGCTTCTTTTTAGAAAAACATATTTTAAATTTCCAGTATCTTTTTGATTTTTCAAACTACTTGGGATTAAAATAATTAATATCATAATAGATCCACCCAAATAACAAAAAATAGTGTTCTGAAGTCAAGGCCACTCCCAGGTGGAACTGGATAGGCTCAGAGCATGAAATTCAGGAACCTCTCAGCTTCCCTTTCTCCTAAGATTCGATGACTGCGGACTTGAGAACCTCTCCACACGAGATCCAATCTGATTTAAACAAATTAAATCAAACTCACTTTTCAGTGGTTGCACTGGAAGGTTTGTTCAGTATGCAAATAAACATAGGTGGTCACACAGCCATTTGGGTTTCTATTTTGGGAAAAAGAGATTCCAAGATTAAAAAAATTCACCATGGAATGCTGTTAGTCATCTGGTTTATTTCATGGGTTTTCCTTTTCACTTTGTTGGTTCATTCAGTTATTTTTGTCCATGCATCAAATATTTAATTAATTAATATTACTTTTTATTTAGGCATTTTGATTTATTTACAGTGCTTTTCACCCTCTTAAAATTTTACTTAAAGAGCTATGATTTACAGGGGCTGGAGTGATAGCACAGCGGGTAGAGCATTTGCCTTGCACTCGGCCGACCCGGGTTCAACTCCCAGCATCCCATATGGTCCCCTGAGCACCGCCAGGAGTAATTCCTGAGTGCAAAGCCAGGAGTAACCCCTATGCAACGCCAGGTGTGACCCAATAGGCACACACACACAAAAAAGACCTTCTTAAAAAAAAAGAGCTATGATTTACAAAGTTACCAATACTTACATTTTAGGCATACAATAATTCAACACCAATCCCTCCACCAGTGTCAACTTCCTTCTACTAGAGTTATCAAATTCCCTGCCCATCCACTTCCAGGCATTTAGTGTTCAATTCCAAAACCACTCCTAGTGTCAGTGCCCTTTCACCAGTGACTCAAATTCCTTTCTCCTCCTTAGCAAACTAACTTTAAAAAATTACATATGCTAATACAGTAACAAGACAGGTCTCATTTCCTTGATCCTGAAAGAGCCTCCAATCATTGGGAAAGACGAGTAAGGAGAGGCTGCTAAAATCTGAGGGCTGGGATGCATGGAGACGTTACTGGTGCCCGCTAGAGCAAATTGATGAACAATGGGATGACAGAGACAGTGACAATTTGGAGCATGAGTGTCCCAAACATACTAGTGCTCCAAACTAGTGTTGACTCTCACTGGGTTTTTTGTTTATTTGTTTTGGTTTTGGGGTCACATCTGGAGATGCTCTGGGGTTACTCCTGACTTTGCACTCAGAAATCACTTCCTGGAAGTGCTCAAGGGACTATTGGGGTGCCAGGGAATGAACCTGGTTTGGTCTTGTGCAAGGCAAGAACCTTACCCACTCCATGTCTATCTCCATGACCCCATCTTATGGTTTTAATGTACATAGTTATTTCACTCCACACCACAAAAATGTTCAAAATGTATGTTATCCCAGTCTTCCTCCTCATTTCAGTACCTGTTGTGTGCTAAACACTGAGCTAACTTCAGAGCATGGAAAAGTGCCTGTACTCTCCTCTCTGAAGGTCTTACCATCCAGTGGCTAAAAGGATAATTATAATTCAAGATAACCAGTGCATTGACACACAGTTATTTTAAGATCCTTGTGGAGAGATGTCTCAGGCAGCCTTAGGGTGGCCAGGAAAGGGGTAAGGAAGACTTTCTGTGAGAAGTGAGGCCCAAATTCAACGTTCAGGTGTGAGAGAATGATCCAGCAGCTGGAGAGAGAGAATGGGAATGTGGTAGAATTGCACTGCGGATCTTCTTGAAAGTATTAGTCATGATTTTTAAAAAAATTTTGCTTTTTGTGTCACACCCGATGATGCACAGGGGATACTCCTGGCTCTACACTCAGGAATTACTCCTGGCGGTGCTCAGGGGACCATATGGGATGCTGGAAATCAAACCCAGGTCAGCCATGTGCAAGGCAAATGCCCTTCCTGCTGTGCTATCGCTCCAGCCTTCTTAGTCATGAATTTAAACCAAGATAGAGAAGCCTGACAGAAACTTTTCTTTCTCTCTCGCTTTCTTTCTTTTCTTTTTTTTTAAGTGTAGGAAACTACTATTTTTTCAGCCACTGATTAAGCTGACTTAAGTGGGCATGAACTACACATTACTTTAAAAATTTTTTTTTTGTTGAATATCCATGAGATAGACCATTACAAAGCTGTTCATGATTGGATTTCAGTCATACAGTGATCCAACATCCATCCCTCCACTAGTGTACATCTCCTGCCATCAATGCCCCCCCTTTCCTTCCCACCATTCCCCAACACCCCATCCCTAATCCCCAACCAGCCTCTATGGCAAGCACTTTTCTTTTTTCTCTCTCTCTTCTTTTCCTTTTGTGCATTATGGTTTGCAATACAGGTACTAATAGGTCATCATGTTTGTTTAGGGTATTCAGTATTTTTATCAGGAAGGTAAATCTGGAGTAGTTTTTTTTTTTTTTTTGCTTTTTGTGTCGCACCTGGCAATGCACAGGGGTTACTCCTGGCTCTGCACTCAGGAATTACCCCTGGCCGTGCTCAGGGGACCATATGGGATGCTGGGATTTGAACCCGGGTCGGCCTCGTGCAAAGCAAACGCCCTACCCGCTGCGCTATCTCTCCAGCCCCTGGAGTAGTTTTTTAACCAGCTTTTAAGTGTGGATGAAACTGCCGAGGCTTCTTGAATTACAGGGAAGTGGGGAGAGGTAGCCCATCCCAACTCCGAGAAAGCCTAGAGATTTTAGTCACAAAACCCACACACCCAATTTTTCAGCAGATTTTATCTCTGTGAGATTTATCCTGAAATGGTGGGATCTGGCCAGGGGCATGGTGGCGCTTTTGGATTGTGCAAGTGGCTGCCAAGGGCTTTGCTTGGGCAGGCACCAGGCTCACCTGTCCCTTCTGATTTACCCTTCTCTGTTCAGCCTTGTACAGGTCAGAGATTAACTACAGCTTTTGATCTCTTTTGAGATCTATTTAATGGGTCTCTGAAACAAGGCTGATAAGTGAGCTTGTATAACTGAGGTAGAAGTGGTTTGTTGGTGTGGCTCCCACATACCTAACTTTCAGTGGTTTAATTTCTCAGGAAACTTGGTCCCGAGTTGTTGGGGTCCAGCCAAAGGGACAGCTGAAATTTGGAGGTATTAGGAAACCTGAAGACACCATCAGGCTGCTGATGTCTTCTCCACCCCAGTACAGGTTGATCTACTGGCAGCACCACAACCCCCAGAAACTTTTCTTCAGTAGTATGCCAAGGCTCAAAATACAAAGAGGAGGGGGTGGTGTTTTCCAAGACTTGCTTTTTCCACAGGAATCCAAAGGAATAAGAAAAGATAAAGATGATTAAAGTGTGAAGAAGTGTTGCTTATATTTATAAGTCAACTAGAAATGAAATAAGTATAAGACAAAGCTTTCTCACAAATTCACCACCTTTTAAAAGCTTTTCCCAAGTGGCTATAATCTAATATCTCTCCTTCTTTCTTTACTGAGATTATCACTTAGTTTTAAACTTAGCTTTTTCTTTGTCTATATAGTTAGACAACTGTGAGGTTTGTTGATACAATTCCCTAGTAACCCTTTCTAGGACAGGGATGATATTAAGATACCCCAATAACACCAAAGGCAGTCCTGGGCATGTAGTTCTTATGCTCAAGAAGTAATTAAGATCCCTATGCATTTTATTTTTAAAGCAATAGCAGGTAGGATATCTTCAACACATTCTATGCCTCCATTTTCTGTGTTATAATTACTGGCTTTGCAATTACATGAGAGTTTTGCTTGAAGCATCACAGAATCTGGTGTCCTTGCAGACCCGGATCGTGGCTCATGCTGACTGCACTTTCCTTGTGCAAGTTTGCATGCTTGGGGATGGGCCAGGGGGGTGGAGATGTGTGATGCTTACCCAGCATCATTTTGTTGAATGTGATCCTCTCTGCAACTTGATGAGGGAGATACTTTTACTCTCCTCATTTTACCAATGAGGAAACGAAGTTGCACACCTTTAGCAACTGCTGAGGCTAATGCTGGGAGTGGTGGAACCAGGTCTCAAAAAAGTTTCTCTGGGAATCCAAAGAGAATTTTCTCTGCATTTCTATGGGAAACCTCCTTCTGGTTGCTCTTCCTTTCTTTTCTACTTGTATTGCAGCAGATAATAATGCCCAGAAGAGTATTACTTGTACCAGATAACTGTTTCTTGAGACATTTTATTTTTGTTTGGCAAAATGGAATCATTTTAAGTCCAGATTCTTGCTATGATGACTCAACATAGGTCTGTAGCCAACAGGCTTTTAGTATGGACAAATAAAGTCTAGAATCTAGATCTTCTTTGAATAGCTTTCTTTCCCAGCTTGCCAGGATTTCAGTACTCTTACTGCTATACTCCACAGACCTTCCTGTGATTAGTGAAGATGTTCACAAGAACCAGAATGTTTCTCCCTGGTGGAAAAATGTCTGCTCCATAGTTTCCAAATGATCACTAGTATCACTTGTCACTTGTCATCCCGTTGATCTTCAATTTGATCGAGTGGGCGCCAGTAACGTCTCCATTTGTCCCTGCCATGTGCTAGTGTAGCCCAATGGTATCTGCTCACTCCAGGAAAATGAAGAGCCTCAAACCATTCGTTCAGGGTTTTGATGAAGAAATCTGACCATCTCATAGGTGGGTGGCCACGTGTTCTTTTGACGTCCCATGGAATCCAGTCAGTAGCAGCTCTAGTCCAGTGGTTGTCTCTAGATCACATTACGTGTCCAGCCCATCTGATTTTCGACGCCTTGGCTAACAAGACAGCATCCCTGATTCTTGATTGTCAACAGAGGTCGGAACTCTGGATTCCTTCTCTCACTTGAGTGAAATGTGATACCCCAAGCATAGCTTTTTTGATTCCTCTTTGGGATACCCGAATAGCGTTCTTGTCCTGTTTTCATAGGGCTCAGGTCTCTGAGGCATATGTTAGTGCAGGAAGAATGGTGGAGTTGAAAAAATGTGACTGGAGCTGGAGGTTCTTGGTCCTCCTAACAACTTCTTTGACACTCTTGAAGGCATTTGACGCTGTCCTCTTCATCCTGCGCAGTTCTGGCATCAAGTCATTCCTCAAGTTGAGTTCTCAACCCAGGTACACATAGCTGCTGCATTCGGAGATGTTCATTTCCTTGAGAGCAAATGGAACGTCAGGGACTAGTTCGTTTTTCATGAACATTGTCTTGGTGAGATTCAGCTGTAGTCCAACCTTTCCACACTCACGGTCAAAATGATAGAAGAATTATATGTATTTTCTAAGTATCTCATTTAAAATTGGAGTCTAATAGATGTAATTTTTTAAAATGAAGGCTCAATCTTAGTTTTGGACACTTTGGGAAATTTTGGACTAGTGTGCTCAGGTCTATTGCTGCTGGGCTGAGGGAAGAGGCATTGGTCCTAGGCAACTAAGTCTTGTGGTGCTCCAGAAGCCATGAGAACCCAGCAATTGTACTTGGGGTCTTTCATATACCAAGTATCATGCACCAGTCCCTAAACGTTTTAAAAAGCAAAATAAGGGCTCAGTTTGCATTTATGGAGATGTGGGATGAGGGGAGTGAGAATTCCATAAGGTTGAGAATATATTTTGCTCTCATGATCTATCCTTAAATTTTCTATTTCTTTTGCATATGTCGAGGGAAATGGCATTAAAACTGTATAGATCTGTTTGGCCTGGTGCTATAGGAGAGAGACAATGTTCTAAGCCATTCCAGGAAGCAGTTGAATTCTCCCCAAGGATCACAGAGTTGATGTCAGAGATGCACCACCACATTCTAAGCTATTCCAGAGAAAGGCTTTCTGAACACTGAAGCAGTGTTCAGACTTGGGGATGCTAAGCAGTGTTTATTGCAATGACCTGCAGTGTCTAACAGCCCTGCGATTACAGAGTGGTATTAGCTAAACAACATCCCAGCCTCAGGGAAAGCGAGGCAGTTCTTGTTTTTCCCTTGCTGTGGCTTGGCTTGTCTGCTCATGTTCTTTTCCTTGTTGAATGTGTCTCCTGGGAGCCATGGCCCACACTTTATCACCAGAGTCCATCTGTGTACATGGCATGCAGATACAGAAGCTGACGTAGGCTCCTGAAGAGCCTGATAGAAAGTGGGTTTGTGGATGGAATGAAGCATTAGAGTAATCTCCTCAGGGTGATATTGAAAGACCAGGCATCCAGCTGATTTGCTTGGCATCATTTGAAGACTCTGGTTGTGCTTGTGTTGTGCTGGAGCAAAGGGATGCTGACTCCGCAAGTGATCTCCATACAATGATGCATCTGGAAAAAACATAAATCCTTTGATTCTTTGAAATAGGATAGGGTCTGCACCTGTATCCTTTTCGGAAAGCAGCACACCCTAGCTCCTCTCCAGGAGATTCAACGCATAGCAAAGTTAAGAACCACTTTTTTTTTTCTTTTGGCTATAGTTGATGGTGCTCAAGGCGCTACTCCAGGCTCTATGCTTGGGAGGTCACTCCTGGCAGTGCTTGGGGAACCATGTGGTGGCAGGAATCAAACCCATATTGCATACAAATCATGTGCTCATATTGTGGTGCTATTTCTCTGGTTCTGATCATTATATCTTTGGCCTCAAGGTCCACTATTTGAAGCTCAACACTAATAATTGCATCTTTCCAATTAAGTTATATGCTAGTGAGATGCAGTGCTTATAAATGAAAATGTATTTCTTGTGCGTGATCTTTTACAAAATGGTTTCTGATTACTTTTGGAAAGGAGGAAATAGAAGTAACAAAGGTACTATTTTCATACAAGGCAATCTGGAGGGAACCTGAATCATTGATAAGGATGGTTACTAGGCAACCAGTTGCCCAGCTAGGAGGATGAAAGTACTGCTAATGCAAACATCTAGACCTGGGGAGAGAGAGCTCTTGGCTTTACTCAAAGAATTCCTTATTTTATCTTCCTTCTATGATTATTGATAGCAAACTCACCTGAAAGCAGCATCATCGCCAAATTAAAAATCCTAAATGATATTTCAAAGAAATGCTAAATGATTGATGCAGGAAAGTAAAAAGAAAAGACAGGAAAATACTTCTTAGTGAAGGGTAATTGAACCAGCTGACTTGTGCTTGTTGGTGTGAAATTTTGCTAAAGGACTTTTTTCTCAAAAACAATATTGCCTGTTAAGAGAAGGGAGTCTTTTTTTTTTTTTTTAAGGAACAAGATATCAAAACCAAGAGGAAAACTGCTACTGAAAGTTACAAGTCATGGATTCTCCAGAACATTTTTACTAGGACCCAGTCATTCTGAGAGCACCAGTGTGTGTGTGTGTGTGTGTGTGTGTGTGTGTGTGTGTGTGTGTGTGTGCGCGCCCATGTTTTTAAACACACGGTATGTGTTTAAAAAGACAGTGGCTCAGAACTCTGCAAGAAGGGGAAGTCCTCCCAAGGCTGGTGATTAATGCCAGCTTCCTGTTAGCACCTGACACACCTGAGACACCACAAAGATCTTTTCAGGCCTGACTGTTAAAGCCAGGCCCAGTGGGTACCACTCAACACAGTGGGCCTCTGTTTTCCCAGTCGCATTTTCTAAATTCAAATTTATAACTTGAGCAAATATTTGTGAGGCAACGGCACTGGATATTGAAATCAAGGCTATTCAGCACTGTCTAAGTACATTGTAGCTAATTTCTGGACTGTGGCTCAACTGCCATGTCTTGGGACATGAATTAAGCAAAGGAGATTTCATGGGCACCATTTTCCCTGGTACCACCTGGGGAGGGGCTTGATGAACTTAGGTGAGGCTATATTTGCTTATGCTAGTGTTCAGACTTTCATGAACTGAGGAAACTGTTAGAGGGAGGCCCTTTCTTTAAGCACACCAAATCTCTCTCCTTCGGAAAGATAACCCATTTTTCTCATTTATGAAATAAATGAGCAAATGATGCATTGGCTCTAAGTGGTTAGGAATGCCTGCCAGGGAAATGTCTTGTCCTTTGTCTCTGTTGTTTGGGTCACATGAGGTTGGTATTTAAGGGTCAACTCTACACTGCTGGTGGGGTGGGTGGGCAGCTGCGAATTGAGAGGATGGGGTTCATGGGCCCATAAGTGTGGGCTCAGATTGACATCTAGTTGACCTGTGCATGTCACTTGGGCCCAACTGTTTCTCCACTGCTGCAGAGATGCTAGTGGCATCTGGTTTCCCTTCTTCCCTACTCAGAACGCATTCCTGGCACTACGGAGAGCTGGGGCTCCGAACTGGGGCTGCCTGAGCTGTTGAAACTCAGAAACTAGGCTAGGGAGAGGAAATTAGCCATTGTTTAATTCCTGATCTGGTCCAGCAGGTATATATTTTAATTTTATAAAATCTTTCCTTAAGTCAAGATTGGGAAGAGAGATCAAAGGGCCTAAACTTCACTTTCTTCTGTTTAACAGACAAAACCCAGCAACATCTGCTTTAAAGAACTGTTTGGGGGACTCTGAAATGATGGTGCTCTGGAAAATATTTAAAGCAGTAACGAGACTTTCCCACAGGTATGTTCCAATATACTATTATTTTAACACTACAAGGAATGACATTCTTCTTGGGAGGTGGCTCCTAAGTGGTACTTGGTAGGTTCAGGGAGTGATTCTGGGCTGGGGACCCCGGGTTGTCCTAATGCTGAGGCTTCACAGAGACATTGTCTGATTCCACAATAGAAGGACTCAGTCTCACCAGACTTCCCTGTCTCCTGAACTCCCATTTCAGACAACTCTCAGGAGACCAGGATGTCACTTGAACCTTTAATGTCCAGGTCACAGGTGGCATAGTTCTAATGACCCCACCTTGGGTTTAATTCATTTGCTAAAGCAACTGACAAAAGCTAAAGCATGTCATCTATTAAAACAATGGTTTATTATAAATGGATAAAAAGGAACAGCCATATGGAAATATATAGAGAGGGCAAGGCAGATGGAAAATGGGGCAAAAGAAAATGTCCTGTGAGCTTGTCACTCTTCCTAGATCTTCAGGTTTCACCAAGCTGAAAATTCTCAGAACCCAGTTATTTGATTTTTATGACTTCACCAGTATGGTTGATTGATTACACGATTGATCACTGGTGCTTGAATTCAGTCTTCAGCCTCTCTCCTATCCCCAGAAGTTGGGGAGGTGGGACTGTGAGTTCCAATCCTATAATCAGTGGTTGGTTTCCCTGGAAACAGACTCCTTTCTTAGGTTACCAAGCCGCTTCCAAAAAAGAAACCAACCCTCAATAAAACTGGACCCCTCCTCCCCCAACCACCACCACCCTACCAACTATTAACATAACACAAGACACCAGGCCTTAACACTAAGGAAATTCAGAGGTTTAAGAGTTTGGATCCAGGACTAGGGATGAAGACCAAAAAGATCTCTTTCTCTTCCTCTTTCTCTGGTTCTGGCTCTATCCTCTCTCTCTCTCTCTCTCTCTCTCTCTCTCTCTCTCTCTCTCTCTCTCTCTCTCTCTCTCTCTCTGTCGCTGTCTCTCTCTTACTCATTCTCTAGTTTGAGCCATACTGGTTGTGCTCTGGACTTCTCCTGACTCTATGCTCAGGCATCACTGATGTCTGTGCTTGGGGTGCTGGGGATTGAACCAGACGGTTGCATGCAAAGCAATTCCCACAACCTCTCTTACAATATCACCAACCTTGACAATTCTTATTCTAATTTCCTATTCCTCATTCTCTATCTTCTTAAATAGCCTCATTCCCAACCCACAGTATTCATGTTCTCTCTGGGTGTTAAACATCTTACAATATTGCAGTGTCCCTTTCAACCTCCACAGTTCCTTGCAGTCTACCTGACTTACCTCAGCTCACAGGGCACCTCTCTTTCCCAGTCTGGCCCACTGACACCTGCCTCCTATGACTTGGGAAAAGGTGTTAAAAAAAAAAGAACTTTCGAACAGCACCCAGAACCTGGGTTTGAACATTTCTAGGGGATTCCAAGGTACATTAATATTTGTAAAGCACGGCCATTGGTAATTTTAACTTTTCTGTACTGGCTTATCATCATCTGGCAAGGAGAACTTTCTCATTAGTAGGGCAAGGAATTCCTGAAACGGTGTGATGGTTCACTTGCTTAAACTGTCCCCAGTGGTAAATTGGGAGAGCATCATGTTTGAAGAGCAGGCAATTTGTCAGACATTCAAGGTTCAAAGGAAGCAATAATTATAGTGGCTGATTTTACCCGATGACTATACGCAAAACCCTCAGTGTAATAGTTCAGAGGTATTGGTTCCAAGTTAACAATCATAATGCAATCTTGTTGCAAAGATTAAAAGTTTTCATGGAAGATGTAAGGAATTTTATTAGTTAGAAAAAAAGTTACTGCCTTTAAAATAACACAACTGAAAGTCAAGAACTTTGGTATCCAGGCGTTCTCTGGATCACCTAACTGATAGAAATAGATTCACATTCAATAAAGAATTGAAAAACTGGTGTGAGAGATCAACTCCTAAAAATGATATGTTAATTCTTGGCTTATCCATTGTATTATCTCTTGGGTGGCTAGGGAAGGCCCTGATGGCTCTCTCTCGGTGCCTGGGTTCAGTGGACTTGGGTCACTCCCCAACCCAGGGCGGCTCAGGCCATGGGCAGATGAAGGAGGAAGCGAGTTGCCATTCATTTCATTCTCCCCAAGAGCTGCTCCAGTCTCACTAAGTTCCCCATTCTAGTCTCACGCTGCTCCTCATTCCTGTCTCCTCCTGTCTCTCCCGCTCATCTTTCTGCTCTCCATCTCACAGCCATGTCTCTTGTCTCTCTGCGCACCTGCTCCTGCATTCTTCCCCTACATTCTTCTCTCTCTGTCCCCCTTGCTAGTCTCACTGTGCTCCATCTTGCTGCCCAGGTCTCTCTCTGTTTTCTCTCCAACTCCCAATACTGGGAGTAGTCATAAGAAAGCCCTTCCTTTGCTTATGGGGCAAATACCACTTAAGGTGTTTTTCTCTTTTCCTTAGTCCAATAACTTAATTACCATCTTAATTCTACTTATTAATATGAGTTATTCTGTATGGATACAGTAAGAGATACATTGAGCTTGTAGGGTGGCTCTGCTGGGGATATCTCGCCACAGATTCAGACTACAGTGCTCAGGCCGGATTAATCATTCCTAACCCTAGCAGGGTCTAAATCTTGTTGTTGCTTTTTAGATCATGACAGCATTTGCCCATGACCAAGCTGTTAACTTATAGCTAAGTCTTATGGCATTTTGGCCAGGCCCATTTCGATGCCAGGGTAGCATATAGCACACAGCTTGCCATGGGTCCATCCAGTCCCTCTTCGGGATCCTGCTTTTGGTATTCTAGGAAATAAGGGCTGCTGAGGCTTAAGTTGAGAGAACAGATGTCTAGCAGGAAAATAACACTCAGGGTCAATTAACTACCAAGTTACAAAAACATAGCATTAACTGTCTTCTTGTGTCTATACAAAAAGGACATTTCTCTGAATTAATTATGCAAAGGACTTAAAGAGAAGAGAAAAACAATATTTTCAAGTCAACAGAGCACAGAGGTTACAAGTAAACACAAAGGAATGGAAGCACTGTGATGGGAGTAACCCAATAAATGTAAGCTCCCTGTGGCAAGGCAGAAAGGACAAACCAATGTTATCCTACAATCCACGTTTTTCTCTTTTTCAAATTTTTGTGGTAGAGGGAATCTAACCCAGTGCCCAACTTTAGGAGACATATGTTCTCCCACTGAGCCGCACCTTAAGCCCCAATTTTAATTTTTGCTGGTGGGGGTGATCCACCCATGCTTTGGAAAATGTCAGTATCTGAGTGTTAGTGGGTAGCTTTATGCAGAGACCTTAATTTTAAATCACTGTCTTCAGCCACCAGTCCACAGATGGTGCTGATCTGCAGGTGTAGAGAAGTGTTGCAAACCAGTATTGGACTGCCTTGATTATAACCGCTGGTGTTTGGCTTAAGAATAAGTGCAGGTGTGGGTGTGAAGGTGCTCAAAGGTAGAAGACTACTGCTCAAAATCACTGTCCAGGTTTTGGGTTGGTCAGAAACCTGCCTGTGCATCCAGCGTGCACCATCTCCTTATGCCTAGGCTGGGTTGAAAGCTTTATGAGAGGTGAACCATTTGTGCTTGATGATAACGAGCTGGCTATGAAAAAGTCTTACCCACCTGCCTCAGTCAAAGGACTTCCCAGCTTTGGTTTTAAGATGCCTGCTGTCAGCAGCTGCTTGCAAACAAACCATTCTGGGAGATTTCAGCCCCATGAGTTGGCAGCTGCATTTTCCCTCATCTGATTTTTGTTCCAAATAGCTCAGGAGCCTGAGTAAATTTGTTTCTAAGTATTTACAGAGATAATGCTACAATCAGACCAGTAGACTTCTGCTTCATGTATAGGAATCCCCTAGGAATATACGTATGAGTTGTTATTCATTTCTCTTCATCTATAAAAGCAGTGCTGTCAAGCACTGTTACTTTGAGGTGCCAGGGCTTGAAACCAGGGCCCTCACATATGCCAGGCAAGTGCTCTACCACTGAGCCACACTCCTGGCCCTGCCAAACACTTTGAATAGGTAGGCTGAAAGCTAGATATTGGTTAGCTAGTTGTTTTATTTTTAAATTTATATCTATTTTGTAATAAATACTGTTTTATTGTCTTGACTTTAAGGAGCATTTTATACTTGCCTAGATGACTTTTCACTGCTATCCCATTTCATCCTTTACACAGGCATGCAAAATAAATAATTATCATTCCACTTGATATATAAAGAGATAAACTTCAAAGTTACGCAATGTTATGTTGAGAAAACCTGAGTAATAAATACCTTTAAAAAATCCTTAGGCTTCAAATGTTATCTTAAATTATTTTTATGTAGACTTCCTAACAGTGTACAAATACTCTGCGTGCTTAAATCTAATTATACAATCATTAGAAGAATCTACTAATCAAGTAAATATAAACAAGAAAATTTTCATTTTATATCTTTTGTTAACATATCTTTCACATGAACAACAGTCATTTCATATGTTAAATGTAGAAATTAAACTGTCAGCAGCGGGCTTAACAGTAGAACCAAGTATCTACATTTTTTTTAAGACTTTGTGAACATAAGTCCTTTGATCAGTTTGAGTCATTAAGTCATAGCTGCTCTTCTCTCATTTTAGGTTGACTGATCTTGTTTCAAAACCTTGAGTACACGATGATAAAAGACCAATCAATTAAAAAGGTGTAAACTAAAATGTCATGCTTCGAGTTAAAAAATTAATATTTAATGGAAAAACCTGACGAGTTGCATATTTTCTGTAAAACAATTGTTGAACCATTAGAGACTGTTACAAACAGAAGAATGATTTAGACTCCCAAAATGCTACTGCTTTGGACAGTGGCTCTGAGTGGTACCCCCACAGCACTGGCTGAATGGTCTCCCCTGTGCTTGCAAAACACTTTGGAGACCTTCAGTAATTATTAAAGTCTTTTCAGCCCACAGACTCCTTTCAAACTCTTCATCTAGTCAGACCGTAGTACCCCTCCTCCACACTCTCCCATGATGTGTCCCTCTACCGCCTCTGCCTGCCTTGCTTGGTGCACAGTTAGCAATTAACATGGGATGAGAAGCTTTTAAACCAGGCACCTTATCATAGTCAATGCGGCTCCCAAGATGAACAAAATGTGCTAACTTGAAGGAAAACCAAAATTCGGAGCCTTCATAGAATATCCTGTTGAACAGCACAAGAAGCAGGGTTCTCTAGCTTTCAGGCTTTCTTGCATAATAGAAGTCTCTCATTAGCTGACATAAAACTTTAAACATCCCAAGCTTGAGGTGATTTAGAACTCATCTAGTCCAGTTCATCTAATCCAAATTCTTTTCTTTAGAGAAGGGGAAATCGAGTTCAGAGCTATCAAATGACTTGCCAAAGGAAAGATTGTATAGCTAAATATTTGTAGCTCCAGTAATAAGCTCTGAGCTCAGCATGCTCTGTTACATCAGACAGCTTCTCTGCTTTTAACTCTTCATTGATCCCGAGATAAGTCATTCAAAGCATTGAATTCAGACCTCCAAGAAGAAGCTTGATACAACTGCTCTCAAAAATTCTTGAAAATGGATTTCCATTGCTGATTATATTCAACTTTTAATTTTCTTAACTAACTCTAGCTACACCACCAAAAAATAATGCCTTTTTGGGTTATATTAGACAGAGACAAGGCAAATGACAGAGCTGTAGTATATGCAGAATGCTGTAGAAACAGAAAATCTTATATTTTGAAATCAGTGAATCAATATTTATTGCCTAAATTCTATGACCTATTATTACAGATACTGAGAGAATGAAATGATGGCCTGGCAAAGCAAAATGCAGGAAGCAAGAGCACAAAATTAATAGTTATGGCAAAAATAAAAAACTAACAGAAGGCTTTTCTGAGCTGGACAAATGGTTTTGCATGCAGGAGATCAGTGTTTGATCCCTGACATCAGCAACCCCTGAGCACAGCTAGATGTGAGCCCCCCTCCCCTGCCCAATGCCCTGCAAAAAGAGAGAGAGAGGAAGAGAGAGAGAGAAAATGAAGAAAAAGAGAGAAAGGAAAAGAAAGTGGGTCTGTTCATTTTACATAATAGAACATAGTGCTGGCAAATTATGGCCTTTGGGACAAATCAGATCCTTTTGTTTTTACTAATAAAGTTTTATCAAAACATAAAATGATAAAGTTAGTTTTACTCATAAGCATTTGTTTATAAATTGGCTGTTTTGGTGCTGGTAGAGTTGAATAGTTTTTACAAACATTATATGACCCTCCAAACTTAAAATATTTACTATTTTAAATATTTAAATTTTTATTTTAATATTTAAATTTTGCACAGAGTGGCCCCTGTGCATCACCGGGTGTGACCCAAAAAGCAAAAAAAAAAAAAAATTGCTATTTGACCCTTTACAGAAGAAACAAATTCTTTTTTTTTTCTTTTTGGGTCACACCCGGTGATGCACAGGGGTTACTCCTGGCTCTGCACTCAGGAATTATCCCTGGAGGTACTCAAGGGACCATATGGGATACTGGGAATTGAACCCAGGTCCACTGCGTGCAAGGCAAACAGCCTACCTGTGCTATTGCTCCAGTCCCAGAAGAAAAAAAACTCTTGACTCTTGAATTAGTGCTTTTCTTAATTTGATTTTTTTTTTTTTGCTTTTTGGGTCACACCAGGCAATGCACAGGGGCCACTTCTGCCTCGTGCACTCAGGAATCACCCCTGGCAGTGCTCAGGGGACCATATGGGATGTTGGGATTCGAACCCAGGTTGGCCGCGTGCAAGGCAAATGCCCTACCCGCTGTGCTATCACTCCAGCCCCTTCTTAATTTGATTTTTGTCAGTCTTTTAGAATTTCTACACATGCTTTTGGATTCTATCAGAGCTTGTAATGCATGTTGTCATGTCTACGATCATTTGGAGGGGAGAATGAATATAAGCATACTCTACATTGTCTGAATAGGATATAATCACAGTACCTGGTGTTTAGCATCTGCATTTAGGTTTGGGCTTACGGTCTTTCCAAGGATGACAGGTGGAGAGGTGACCTCACAGTAAGACAGACAAAGTCTCTTTAGGACCATCCACATCCAAGGCTGTGTTAACCACCATTGCCTGTGACTTAGAGATGTATATTCATGAGTCAGATAAACACAGAACCAGGAAAACATACACAGACCTTCTCTATTCCTAATAAACACCTTAATAGCTAATCCCACTTTTCTTTACTTAAGGCAAAAATATGGCTGATATTTTCCTTTAGAAGAATGAGGAGTGTAAAAAACTAAAGCACGCCAACGGGGCGTGTGCACCCGCGGGTTCTCCGGGCGGCTCTGTCTCACCATCTGCGTTTGGTGCTCTGGAACCACTGTGTATGGCTGTTGGTCAAGGGTAGGCAACAAGGACCAAGCTGATTGCTGATTAGTTACCATTTATTCAGTCTTCCCTCTTTCTCATCTCCCGCACACTCTGCTCCGTCCTCTCTCTGGATCTACTGCAGCCTCTCTCCCATCTCTCTCCTCCCTTTCTCCTCTCTCACCCTTGCCCCTAGGTTACACACTGCCAGGTAGCAAAATCAACATAAGAAAGCCCTTCCTGAGGGCTGTCAGGTTCAAAGGGAACACAACCTAGGGGCGGGCTTTCCAAAGCCCTTCCTGATTTCCAGTAGGCAAAATACCTCTTAAGGGTTTTTTCTCCTCTTCTCATTTCAAACACTCATTAACATCTTAATACTAGTTATTTTTGTATGGGCATAGCAAGAGATACATTGAGGTTTGCAAGGCAGCTCTCCTGACAACATCTTGCCACAGGCTCAAGCCAGATAAATCACTCCTAACCCTAGCAGGGTCCAAATCTAGTTATCACTGTTTGGATCATGACAACATTTGTCCATGATCAAGCTCTTAACTTATAGTTAAGCATTAGGCACTTTGGCCAGGCCCATCTCGATGCCAGGGTAGCACACAACTCACCGCTTGCCCTGGGTCCGTCTTGTCCCTTGTCGGGACCCTGCTTTTGGGGGTGCTAGGAAGTAAGGGCAGCTGAGGCTTAAGTTGAGAGAACAGATGCCCAGGAGGAAAATATCATGTAGAGTCAAATGACTCCCAGGTTACAAAAGCATAGCATTTGCTAAGTCTTCCTGTGTCCATACATAAAGGACATTGCTCTGAATAAACTATGCAAAGGACTCAAGGAGAAGAGAAAAACAATATTTACAAGTCAATAGAACACTAAGAAAGAAGCTACAAATAAACAAAGAGGAATGGGAGCACCTTAAGGGGAGTAACCTAATAAACCTAAACTACCGGAGGCTATGTTATCCTACAGAGGAGGTATCATATTAAATTTTGCATAGTACATTTCTCGTATTAACTTCACTAATTAATGTCTCTGATATTTACCGAGTGTTCAGTGGATTGACAATAACCCAGGATTTGGCCAGGGAAAACCAATATTACCCAATTAGGATAAGGTGATTTTTTTAACCTCTTTCCTAGATTAGAAATGTGCCTCTCACAGAAACTATGAAGTTGGTCATCCATTTCAAAGTGTGTCCTTGAGCTGGTTATGCATCTTTGGGGGTCTATATCAATTTAATCATATTCATGAAGAGACCCGGGAGATAAAAGCAGGCAGGTTTTTAGAAGTTCATGGTCTATGGGAAAAAATGAAACTGATTGGTTCAAGGGTGAGCTTTCGAAAAAGAAAGTAGAAGTTGACTTATAGAGCTTGAAACCAATGGCAAAGCAATCAAAATGCTGGTTTCCCCAAACTACAAAGACTTCTGTGATATTTCAAAGCAAATAACTGCTTAGAGAAATTCAATTTTAGTCTTGACTAGTTATGATATAAAATTTACAATTGCAAACTGGAATAATACTTTTGAAGAAATTTGTACAGAAGGAGGCACAAAGACAATAAATATCTGTAGTCACTATAATTTCACTGTAATTCTGCTCTTAGGAAAATTTTTCCTAAGGAAATAATTCTCAAAAACCAAAGAATATATAAAAGGAAATGCTCTCTGCTGCATTATCCTTAAATAAAAGACAAAGAAGCAATTTGTGTAAAAGATATTGATGCAAGAAGAATATTTAGTGACTTGTGCCTTGTCAAAACTATTAAAGTGGAAACAGGGAAATAATGGGGAAATGTGCCATAACAATTAAAATTAATAGTGAATGAAATAGGCAGTTCACTTAATTGTGGGTATATACTATTAAATGCAAGAGGTAACACCAATGAATGATATGAATTATTAGAAAGTATGATGGGTGATGCTTAAAATATGTTTTAAAATATCTGAAGTAGTAGTTGGGCTACACCTGGATGTGTGCAAGGCTTACAATTCACTCTGTGCTCAGGGACTACTCTTGGTGGTGCTTGTAGAGGCCCAGTGTGGTTGTGGGGACTGAATCAGGATTGGCTGCATGCAAGCAAATGTAGTTCAAGGCAAGTGGATTACTCCTGTACCATCTCTGTGGCCCCCAAATCTGTATATTTATAGAGGTCAGAGTTAGCAGTAATAGTACAGGGGACAGGGCAATGTCGGGGAAAGACTCAGGACCTCAGCTATGTAAGACATGTGCTCTACTTGAATCAACTGCCTGGTCCTAAAATGTTTTTGTATTTTTTCCCCAAGATTTTGCTCTGTTTTGTTTTGTTTGGGGTCCACACCTGAAAACCCTCAGGGCTTACTACTGACTCTGCACTCACGGATTATTCCTGGCAATAATTTTTGGGGGACCATATGAGATAGAACCCAGGTCAGCTGCATGCAAGACAACCGCCCAACCAGCTGTACTAAAATGTTTGAGTACAGCTCTAGCCCCCTAAAATGTTTTTTTTTTAATGGTGCAGGGTTGTTCTAAAAAATGGAATGAGTTCAGTCATTAATTAAAAAGTTGAAAGTACACATCCAAGAAAACTTTAAATGAACATATTTTAATTTTAACATAGATATATCAGGAGAAAATAAAATCATGATATAGAAAATATCATTGGGATTCTGAAAGGAATCTAGGTGACAAAGGCACATAGTTCAGTTTCTTTCACAAGCTAAAGGACTCTGAGTATTTACCTGTCCCATGGAATGTTCTTTTGTCTTCAAACATTCTTGGGACAAACCCAGTTGTTTCTATTTTCCAGAAGAGTTAATGGAACTAAAGAGGAAAGGTTCAGCACCCACAACTGCACAGATAATCTGGGGCAGAGCTGGCCTTGCACCCCAGCCAAACCCAGTTTGATCCCTGTCACCCATATGATCTCCCAAGCCTGCCAGGAGTGATCCCTGAGAACAGAGCCAGGAGTCAGTCCTGAGCACTTCCAGGTGTGTCCCCAAATGAAAAGAACAAAAAACAAGACACTGCCGATTTGGGCATCTTTTGTTGAAAGGTACATATCATTAGTTCTGTAAAGGTACATATCATTAGTTCTTATTTCATTCTGCATTCTTTTTTTTTGGGGGGTCACACCCGGAGATGCACAGGGGTTACTCCTGGCTCTGCACTCAGGAATTACCCCTGGCAGTGCTCAGGGGACCATATGGGATGCTGGGAATTGAACCCGGGTCGGCCGCGTGCAAGGCAAATGCCCTACCCGCTGTGCTATTGCTCCAGTCCCTCATTCTGCATTCTTACCCATTTATTTCTTACCTACATTCCTGTAAGTACTTAACTATAAAACATCAGTGAATAAAAGATATTCAATTCAACTTATGAGTGT
The DNA here is from genome assembly GCF_027595985.1 of Sorex araneus. NCBI lineage: Eukaryota > Metazoa > Chordata > Mammalia > Eulipotyphla > Soricidae > Sorex > Sorex araneus. The sequence continues at coordinate 247,217,527 of NC_073302.1, forward strand.
GACTGTGGAATTTTTTGTGTGAACTTTCTTTTTTTTTTTTTTTTTTTTTTTTTTTTTTTTTGCTTTTTGGGTCACACCCAGCAATGCACAGGGGTTACTCCTGGTTCTACACTCAGGAATTACCCCTGGCGGTGCTCAGGGGACCATATGGGATGCTGGGATTCGAACCTGGGTCAGCCTGGGTCAGCCTGGGTCGGCCGCGTGCAAGGCAAGCGCCCTACCCGCTGTGCTATTGCTCCAGCCCCAAGTGTGAACTTTCTTTATTGTAAAATGACATTATGATACCTAATAAATACTGTAAGGGAAATGTTACTTAGAATTGTTTTACTAAATTACATTTGTCTTTCTTTTGTTTGCTTGTTTCCATATTGCATTGACTAGATGTTTACATTTTCAAATAGCTGTGATTATAATGCAGATATAATGGTATGGTAGAATTATGGGAGACTGATAATCTTGAATTTGACATTTTTGGTTTCATTTGTCTGGGACTTTAGAGATTATAATGATTTAAATTTTGTACGGATTTGACTTTCAATTGTCTGAGTTTCAAAGTCAGTATGTAAGAAGGAAAGAATATTAAGACAGTGAACAAGTATATGGTGCACTGACTAGCCCACAAAACTCATTATTTTTTCATTTGGCATGTGTAAAATATTAATAATATTGCAAAAAGTTTCTAGGTTAAAGTTAGGCCTGGTGTACTGAAATGCCAATAGAGTTTTTGTGAGATTTCTGAGAAATATAAAGATGTTTTTTTAAGATTTAGGTAAACTTAGGTAATTGCACTAATGATGTGATAGAATGAAATCTATAATTTAATTTTATTAGAATAATTAAATTTTATAGCTTAAAAGAAATCCTGGGCTTAAAGATTCATTTAAGAGTCTTAAGGGGTTACCTAACATTTCCACTTACTATATTTAAAAGGGGGAATTGTGTGCCATGGTTACCAGTTACTTGGGAATTTGCAAAGATATTAGGCCATATTCCTCATGAATGCTAATAACATGGGTAGCTTGCTAGGCTCTGCCGTGCAGGATGGATACTCTCAATAGCTTGCTGGGCTCTCCAAGAGGGACAAAAGAATCGAACCCAGGTCAGTCACGTGCAAGGCAAACGCCATACCCGCTGTGCTATCACTCCAATTCCGTTAGTTGATAATGGGTATAAAATAGTTCAATATTATTTTACTTTCCAACGCTCTAACTTTAATCTAAATCTAAATTTAGGTTTCAATATTTCCTTTAAAGTGATATACTTTTCATATTCTTTACATTTTTTGTATTCTTTCAGGCGATCATTCTTAGCTGTGGAATTGATGGGGAGACTTAGAGACAGAGAGAATATGAATTTCAGCTCTTGCTACTAAAAAGCAGTGTGGCCTTTGAGAGGTTACAAGGCCTCTCTTGTTTCTCCTTCCCCATCTGCAAAGGGGCATGATACTGTGTTTCTCTTAGAGTTGATATGGGTAATAACCAGGGTGACATGTGGGAAGAAATGATGAGAATTTTTTTAAATTTATTTTATTCTTTAATTAGTGAACCACCATGAGGGTACAGATACAGATTCACACATTTTAGAACTGGTTTTTCCCTCGTACAATGTTCACAAACACATCCCTTCACCAGTGCTCATTCTCCATCACCAATAAACCCAGTATCCCTCCTCGCCAATCCCATCTCCCGCCACCCCACCCTGCCTCTGTGGCAGGGTACTCCCTTTTGATCTCTCTCTCCAACTGGGTGTTGTGATTTGCAATAGGGGTATTGAGTGGCCATTGTGTTCAGTCTCTAGTCTACTTTCAGCACGCATCTCCCTTCCCGGGCGGGATCTCCAACCACATTTTACTTGGTGTTCCCTTCTCTATCTGAGCTGCCTTTTTCCCCAGCATGTGAGACCAGCTTCCAAGCCATGGAGCCAACCTACTGGTACTTATTTCTACTATTCTTGGACATTAGTCTCCTATTCTATTATTTTATATTCCACAGATGAGTACAATCTTTCTATGTCTGTCTCTCTCTTTCTGACTCATTTCACTTAGCATGATACTTTCCATGTTGATCCACTTATATGCAAAGATCATGACCTCATTTATTCTAACAGCTGCATAGTATTCCATTGTATAGATGTACCAAAGTTTCTTTAACCAGTCATCTGTTCTCGGGCACTTGGGTTTTTTTCCAGATTCTGGCTATTGTAAACAGTGCTGCAATGAACATATAAGTCCAGATGTCATTTCGACTATACTTTCTTGCTTCTCCGGGGCATATTCCCAGTAGTGGTATTGCTGGGTCAAATGGGAGCTCAATTTCTAATTTTCTGAGAATCGTCTATATTGTTTTCCAGAAGAGCTGAACCAGTCGGCATTCCCATCAGCAGTGTAGAAGAGTCCCTTTCTCCCCACATCCTCTCCAACAGAGGTTGCTTTTGTTCTTTTTGATGTCTGCCAGTCTCTGTGGTGTGAGGTGGTATCTCATGGTTGTTTTGATCTGCATCTCCCTGATGATTAGTTATGTAGAGCACTTTTTCATGTGCCTTTTGGCCATTTGTATCTCTTCCTTGGGAAAGTTTCTGTTCATTTCTTTGCCCCATTTTCTGATGGGGTTGGATGTTTTCTTCTTGTAGAGTTTGATGAGAATTTTTTTAGAATCATGAGAACATGTGGGAAGAATGAGGAGAACTTGCTTTAAAAGTGATTCCTGAGCTTTTAGTCATGTGACATGATTTTGGTTCCTCGCTGTTTATTCCTGCTTGGCCCTTCAGTGCTTCTGACTCCTCTCAAGGTAAACCCTTCTGGCCTCTGAGGAGCCTTGGGGTGTCGTTAATCTCTTCCCGCTGTCCTGTTCTTCACAGGAAGGACCTCAGATGTGTCTTGCTAATTCAGAAGACTAGCTAAACCTCTCTTCGTGTCCTGTCCAACTTCATCTAGCAAATTCTTAACTTTCCTTCAAAAGAGCCTCTGGTAGGCTTTTTTTTGGACTATCCAATCCACTTTACTCTTCTCCCTCTCATAGAATGCTTTGCTTTTCTTCATTGTAACGTTTATCACACCGTTCTTCATTGTTCTTCATTATCCACTTCCTCATAATTGTCCTCTAGTTGACTCTAAGCTCCATATAAATAAAAATTATGTTTTATTTAATTTTATTTATTCGTAGCCCAGGCTTGGCATGTGGACAACACTCAACAAATATTTGCTGAATGAATAAATCGATTCCTACATTACTCAGCGGGTATGGATCCAAATGTCTCAGAGAGGAAAGAAAAATCACTTTCACAGGACAAATATTTGCTGTCTCTAGGATTGGTTGATTTTAGAGTTGCCCATGGGATGAAGGAATTCATCTTTTAAGGGATGTTTTAGATGTATAAATTATAAAATAGAAAAATATATGGGTGCTCATATTAACCTATAATCAATAGTCATGGTTCTGAATAATTTCCTAAAATCCCAAAGGACAGAGAATGGCTGTAGGCCATTATGTTTAGTAGTATGTGATATAATAGCTCTGAAGACAAACCCAAACAAGGAATCTTCCAATTATGACGACAATGACTGCAAAGGAGGAAGTGATTAATTTTCCAAGATGAGTACTTTGAAAGGGACCATAGCTATTAGGATGATTAAGTTCTGACTTAATTGTCTCCAAAATAAAAATAGGTATATATTTTAACACTTTTTAAAAGTGTTTCTTAAAAAATACATGTAAGGATTAAGGACCTGGTCCAGGAAATTTTGGAATGAATAAAACCCAAGTCACATTTTGAAAGAAATGGATCGATAGAAAGTGAGCTTTCTTTGCAGGAAGAGAGGAAAAGTCAGATATGAGATGTGAAAGATAAAGGGGAGCTGTGGGGGGGGGTGAGCATATGGATAGAGTGTCTGGTTATGAACTAGCTGGACAGTCTCTCCAAAATTCCTCAGCAAGGACATGAGGCAGAGAGAGATGAGGAAAATACTGTCCTACATCAAAGTTCTCGAAGGCAAGTATAACTTACTGGAAGAGATATACTAGGAAAACACAGATATCAGTGAACGGGGGAAGCAAGGGGCACAGGGAGAAGAAAGAACCTAGTCAAGAAGTGCAGGTGTCAGAGGGAGTGTAGTCCCAGGCTGATCACTGGGGACTGGGGTGGTCTTTGGGGAATGTCCCCACTCAGGTAGCGGTGGGGTTGCCTCTTGTGCTTCAGCGTTGGTCAGTTATTGCTGCCTGGGACTGCCAGAGGCCTGTGTGGTTATCTCTCCAGGGTCCTTCCAGAGCAAATTTCCCAAGAAAGGAAACAGCTGGGATGATCCAGCCACCAAAGTACCAGCGGCCAGGGGTGACAGGCCCAGGCCTGAGATCTCAACCCCACAGTGGTAGATTCTCTCCTTTCTCAGCCCCACAGTCTTTCATAGCGCCCCCCTGTTAAGTTTAGAGCAAATGTCTCAAATACCTTTGTCTGTGGCCTCATCAGGAAGGGAAGATATGTTATTGTTTTCCTTAGTCATCCGAGAAGGCTTGTTAGAACCCATTTTGTGGTCCTTTAGCATGTGACTCTTTTCACTTACTCTGTGAGTCTTGCTTTTCGTCATGGCTCATTCATCTCTAGCACAGCCCCTAACATGGCAGGCGGTGTGGGGATTCACAGAGAGTGAGTGTCAGGGAAGTGGTGTTGAAGTTGGTGGCTTATGTGAAGAGAGACAGAGATGGTCACTTTCTCCCAATCCACCTCTGCCACCCTAGGACCAGCTGGGAAGGCCAGAACTGATAAAGTCTAGATAGTCCTAGGCCTTACCCAGGGTTTCCAGGTACTTTGTTCTTTCCCACAGAAAAGGATTTCAGGAATAGACAAGCAATGGAGTAAAAACAAATTATATTTGGAGGGTTTTAGAAAGGGGAAGGAGGGAGAGAGGGAGGGAAGGAGAGAGAGAGAGAGAGAGAGAGAGAGAGAGAGAGAGAGAGAGAGAGAGTAATGCACTCAAGTGAGAATGTGGGCTTCTCCAAAGTTGAAGAGGCTTCAACATGCATCTCAAGAAGAGAGATGCAGGTGCCACATGTGCTTGGGGACCACAGGTGCTCAGCCACTAGGGCACAAGCAGCACATGGACTCAGGCAGCATATGCGTGTGCTTTTGTTCAAAGTGAGTTTTATAGGGTTTTCCTTAAGCCATGCCACTTAGGGCTTCTAGCTAGGTAAGAGTCAGTTGCTAGGGTTGTTGCCAAGGGGGTAGAGTGGGGAGTGGTGGATGGTCCTCTTTGAAATTTCTTTCTTGGACTTTGTTCCTGCCGGAGCTTCTCTCGCAGTGGAGTGGCGAGGTGGGGGTAAGTCCAGCCTTCCCAGGTCTGTTACTGGTACCAGGCCTGAGTTCAGTACGTAGACCCTTAGCAGCCTTGGGCTATTGGTTTTATTACATTCTAGAAATTCCATTGCCATGGGGGCCCTGCCCTGTCTACTTGCCTACATCAATGTTGTAGTCCAAACTAGGAGCAATTCAGGTGTAAACTCAGCTTCTGTCTTCCCTTAGGAAGGCTGCTAAGTGCTCTTAGCTGCTGCTCCGAGCACTCTTAGCTGCTGATCGGAGCATAGCTATGAAAAGTCCTGTGTAATCCCTGTCCCCTTGAACTGTAATTGAATCTGCCCTGAACACCCTTTTGTTTATGGGTTGTCAGCAGCACGGTTACTGTAGGGAATGGGCACTTGTGGTGTTAGGAAGGAGTCATTCAGTAGCTTGGTCTTTGTGTCACCTCATTTCCACTCCACAGATGGAAGGAAGGCTTCTGAGGAAGCAGACAGGTCATGTACTTGACCTCATTGGATAAACCCATGAAGAACTAACTACCTTGGAGCCTGCAGAGTAGTGCCTGCCCGTAATGGACGCTGGGGGCTTGCTTTCTTTTGATTTCTAACCTGGCTCCAGATGCTGCCTCTGCACTGGCATATTGAAGAAAAGGTATGGGGAAGGATGTGCACACCACCCCCCTCCATAGCAGTCCGGGGTTAGATGCAGCTGCCTGCATGCTGCAGCCTGTTGGCTGTTTAGACGAGGGGCGCGGAGCAATGGGGTTTGGAAAGGAGCCTTTTATTTCTGGCAGAAGGACAACACTTTCTGTATGAGTTCTTTTGGGGAAGAACAACCAGGATGGTATGTGTTTCATAACATGAGGCAACCTGATCTATCCTGGGCAGGTTAGATTTCTGACTTACCATGTGTATTTTAATCAAACCCAATCTCCTTAAAAATGTTATTGGCAGCACAGAAGTACTCTGGACAGGCTCAGTTGCTTAGTTTTAAGACGCTGAACTTTTCATAACCCATGCTCACCAAAGGCCAACCAGGTCCCCACTGCAACTTGGAGGGAATGGAATGATCCAGAGAACTGTGTAATTTGATTTCTTTTCTAGACTTGGAGAACGATAGGGGGGTTAGGCTTTTTCCTTGAGCAAAATTATTTGCTGATCACAGAGATCTCAGCGACCCTTTTAGAATGCGGTAGGATTTGTAATGAAATGAATAAGAACTCTGTGAATGCTGACAAGGGCACGGTTAAGATACATTCTAAAGTTTTGTGCCAGGCTTTTCCGAGAACACTGTCCCTGTGCTTCTGGGACCTGCTGTCCCAGGAGGATACAATCAACTACGAGCCAGAAGGACTCGATGAAAGTCCTAGAAAGGCTGAAAGCAGACAGACTCTCTTCTCCTTGGTATCCTAGAGGGTGACAGCTTCTTATCATGTCCAGGTGCTATTACCTGCATTCTCCTTCTAGACTGATTAAGCCAAAAAAATTTAAATTCCACTCATTGAGCATTTAAATGCTGGCTCTATACCTCCTGAGCAGTACTTGTTAATTTTGAGGCCTGGGCTCACACTGGTTCTCATGGACTTGTGATTCTTATGAATAAAACATTCAAGGGTCAAAAGTCACAATGTGACAACTGGGTGTGAACATTTCTGGAGAGTGGCAAAAATACAGATCAGCTTCAGGACATGCAGAGTTGCATCGTTCATGAAGGAAGCTATGGAAACAGCTTTGGCATCACAGAAGGAATCCTTCTTCCAGAGTCCAAAGACTTTGTTCAAATGCTAAGTCTGCCACTGAAGAGATATTTGATCAGACCATTGCTGCATTTCTGTGTCTTTGCTAAATGATGTTATGTACAGTATTGGTGTGTATAATTTTGCTCTCTCTCTGGGGGAGGATTATGCAGGCCTGCAATGCCAGGTGTGGCTGTGTGATTCTTGGCACCCTTCCCTCCAGTGGAAGGACTGTACAGCCCTGCCCTATTGACGTCAGACTTGGCTATGAGATTTGCTTTGGCTGGCAAGAGTATGTGTAATGGTGTCTGAATTATATAGCTACCTAAGAGACACGGAGTGGCCTATCATCTTTCTCCCTATTATTGAGCCCTGAGATGAAGAAGATGTGGAGAAGGGTGTAACTGTCTCACAGCCCTTATGTGACATGGAAGAGAAACAAACCTTTATTGTTGTAAGCACTGAAATATCTGTGTTGTGTCTTATTGCTGCACAATGTAGCTTGAGCTGAATATGGTTGAAAACAATAGAATTTACCTGATGGGCTTTTTGTGAGATTTACATGAGAGAATTAAACTTCACTTTTAAGATACCAGATTCTGTGTTCTGGGTATCAGAGTCACTATATTGCACAAATCATGTTGTTTAGCCTTCAAAGAGTTAATAGTAGAAAAGATAGAGTTTTGTACAAGTTATGGTAATAATAATGCACATTAGAGCTTTTACTTTTGTAAAGGATTTGACTTGTAATGACCTGTCCATTACAAATGCTTACAGTTTAAGCAAATCTATATGATTATGTTACATACATGTAATACATGAATATATAGTGAGTATACAATGAATATATAATATGAGTATATAATATGCCTCAGGAAGTATTCAAGAAACAATAAGTTAAAAACAATAAAACCGCATCATGATGTAGAGATTGGTCATCTGCTGAGTAATTCACGTTTTTGTACCTAACCCTCACTGGTTGAAGGAGATTTCTCAAAACTCATAACACATGGAATTATTTCACTTCAATGGCATGGGATACTTGCAAGTGGACAAAACCACAAACGTAAACAAACCAAGATGCAAGGCTCAATGGAGTGTAATGTGGCAGCACTTGATACCCAGGGTGACTTATCACATATTACTGTCTGGTCTAAAGTCAGAGAACAGTGCTACTCAGTTCAGAAATCCACTGTGTGCTTCTGCTGGGTTCAAAGAGAAGTGCTGTGTAAACCAGTTCTCTCAAGGAGGCAGGAGAACCTTGGACAGTCAAGATGACCTTTTGACTGTATTCTCATTTCCACTTTTCTCTTTATTTATTGAGAAGCAACTTATATTTTACTTTTTCCTTTTTTAATTGAATCATCGTGAGGTGCACAATCACAAAATTGTTCATGATTGAGGGGCTGGAGTAATAGCACCACAGGGAGGGCACTTGCCTTGCACGCGGCCGTCCCGGGTTCGATTTCCAGCATCCCATATGATTTCCTGAGCACTGCCAGGAAAGATTCCAGAGTGCAGAGCCAGGAGTAGCCCCTGTGTATCACCAGGTGTGATCCCAAAAAGTAAAAAGTAAAATAAAATAAAATTAAATTAAAAAAATTGTTCATGATTGAGTTTCAATCATACAGTGTTCCAACACCTGTGCCTTCACCAGTGTACGTTTCCCACCACTAATGTCCCCAGTTCCCCTCCTGCCACTCCTCAGCTCCACAACCCCTACTAGCCTGCAGCTATGGCAGACACCTTTCTTCTCTCTCTCTCTCTCTCTCTCTCTCTCTCTCTATCTCTATCTCTCTCTCTCTCTCACTTGCTCCTTCCATTTGGGCATTATGGTTTGCAATACAGGCACTGAAAGATTATCATGTATATCCTTTACCTCCCTTAAACAGTCAGTTCTTGTCCAGAGCGATCATTTCCAACTATCATTGTCACAGTCTCGTCTCTGTCCTAACTGACCTCCCACCCACCACACGCCCAAAGCAAGTGCAAGTGGCAAGCTTTAAGTCTTTTTTTGAGCTGGCACCTCGGCAAGCCTGCATTCACCCCTGGTCTTTCCTGGGTTCTCACTTGCTACTGCTGACTGGCCTTTATGTTATTGTGATCGTCCATTTTTTTGTGTATGTTAACATGACTGGGTCCTTGAGTGTGCAAAGAGTTGGTCAAACACTATTCTGGATGTTTCTGTGAGTGTGTTTTTGGATCAGATAAAAATAATCAATCTATTAAATTGATAGACTAGGGGACCAGAGAGATACGACAGCAGGTGATTGTCTTGCATGTGGCTGACCAGGAATCAATCCCTGGCATCCCATATGGTCCCTTGCCTACCAGGAGTGATTTTTGACTTTAGAACTAGGAGTAACCCCCTGCCTGCCCCAGTCCCCTTACCCCAACACGCACATATGCTTGCACGCACACACACACACTCACACACACGCATGTAAGCATAGAGCACTGCTGGGCGTGGTCTAAAAACAGCTACATAAAATTAGAAGACTGAGCAAAGCAGATTACCTTCCCCAATATGGGGGCCTCATGCAGTCAAGTAACCGGCCTGAAGAAAACAAAACAATGGAGACTCTTGTGAGAAAGAGAGACTTCCTCTTGACTGACCACTTTGCACAGAAGTTCTGGCTTCTGTCATCAAACTTGAACTGAAACTTGAGCTCCTTGGGTTTTGAGCTTGCCAGCTTTTGGCCTGCAACTGTGGATACCATCCACTTCCCTGATCTTTGGACTAGGAAAGGAACTAAATTGAGCTCAGTTGTGTTCCTTTGGGTCTCAGTTTACCAATTTGGCCTGCAGATCTTACTTTTCTCCATTATTGTGGAAGCCAATTCCTTAGAGTAAATCACATTCTATATTTGTGTACATCCCATTGACTCATATAAGTGATTCTTTTTCTGTTTTTTAGCCTTTTTAAGCGATTTTTATACATCTTATTTTAATAAAGTTGTTCACAATAGTTCATTATAGATAATATTCAAACACCCACCCCACCAGCGAGCATCTTCCCACCACAATAAGAGGGAAGTGTGTGAAGTTTGTTGTATTTCATTCTGGAGCCATTTAAGCCCATATATAAGAGAATACAAGCAAGCATGTTAAAGCCAAACAAATGTGTGCATTTTAGGTACATCAGTGGGCTAGAGTATAAGAGGAATAAAACTTTAAGAAATACTCCATAACTCTCTTTTGGGAGCTTTATTTTATAGTTTCTGGATCTTGGCCATTGATGAGATTACATGGCACCAGGGGCAGTTTGTGGGTGTGACTGCCAAGCTACTGGGAAACTGGGGAGCTGGGTGGAGGAGGCCCAGTTCTGATCCAAGCAGGCTAGGAGATCTCAGCCACGGGTCCCATATATCTGGGTTCTTCTGCCGGTTCCTTTATGGGTGAGGCTCTTCCAAGCATGTGGAGAGAGGCCTTGAGCATGGCTGTGGCTGGGTTCTGGAGGTTTTTAGCTGCCGGGGTTCTGCTTGGGGCAGGGAGGGAAACTCAACCCGCCCTACTCTGAGGTGCCCCAGTGAAGACAGCCTGGTTCGGGGTCAGGAGATTCTGCTGATTGTTTTTCTTCTGGCTGCTGGATTCTTTAGCTGTCCTCTAGGCCCCAAACCCTTTCTAAGGCAAAGCAACTCAGACTTGCTCTCAGTCAGCTGACCAGCTGCAGTCAGCTCAGGATGCAGACCGTGGTCTTGAAGGCCACTGTTTTCAGAATAGCAACTGGGAAGTTTCTTGCTTTTCTGTTTGTTTGTTTGGGAGTCATAATTGACTGTGTCCAGAGCTTATTCCTCACTCTGTGCTCAAAGATCACTCTTGGGAGCACTTGGAGGGCCATATGTGGTGCCAGAGATTGTATCCAGGTGGGCCCCATGCAAGGCAAGTGCTGAACCTGTTATAGTATTTCTCTGGTCCGGAACAGGGAAGTTTCTTGAAGGTGGCATGGAAAGGAAGAAATGAGTAATAGTCATTCACTGTTTTCCTCTCTTGCAACCCACATAACCTCTGTAGACTCAGAAAGAGGGTTCCATAAGTGATCCTGAGGTCATCCATCCCTGAGTGCTTTATTAATTAAAGCAGGCATACTAAACTATTATCACCATCCCTCCCCAATTTTTCAAATACTGTCATCACCACTACTTTCCCATAAAAGGGGGACAAAATGGGAACAACAATCCCTTGAGCATATGATTGCAAATAAATCCTTACTCATCTAGGGGACAATGCTTTTGTTCACCATTATCTCGCCCTTGGCCTGTTTCCTTCCTGTGAACTCCCTGTTTGACAGATTTGGCCACCTAAGACACTCAGAGAGCCATTTCCCCATATGGAGCCTCAGTTTACTCCTTTGTGAAATGGGTTAACACCCCTCAGGGTTCTGTTTAAAAACACTTTGGCAGTTTCCCTGTGATGTAAATTGGTGAAGCTCTTGAAGAATTACAGGATCCCATAACTAGAAGGTATGAAGAACACCTTGTCCAAAGACTTAATTGTAAAGATTATGAAACGAAGGCTCCAAGAGATATTATTATTGCTGCAGACATAAATAATGATTTTCAAAATTCTATGGTTTGTTTTGGTCTGACCTTTCTACCTCACAGGACATTTATTTTTCTACATGAGCGCATCATGATACCCAGACTGCCTTTTTCACCCTTTTTGGAAAGAATTTGTATCCTCCTGTGGGACTCCCTCTGAGGCTAGTTGTTCTGTGTCCCTCATCAAGGTGACAGTGGCTGTGGCCCTGGCCCCGGGCAGCAGCTGGCATCTCCACACCTGTGGCCAGTAGCATCCTAAATTCCAGACCCAGATGAGAATGCGGTCCTGCTGCAGAAGAGAAGGCTCAGCAAACAATGTGTGACCTGGGTCCAGGTTTTTGAGATGATTTTGTCAGGGTCTAACCTGGAGTGCTCAGCAAACAGTTTTTGATCTGACGCTCTGGTGGTTTTTAAACTCAGGACTCTTGGTGGGTGTGAGCGCGTGGGGACTTGAATCACTCTTGGCTGTGATTTCCCAGGTTAATTTTCTGACATCTAAGAAGCTTTGTTTAGTATATGTAACTTCCTGCCTTTTATGTCAGAGCCTGTGAAGGGAAGGAATCGGGAATGAGCCAAGATAAGGGGAGGAGGGTGCACATTTGAGACACCTTTCCTAGTTTTTATTTTCCTTACACACACACACACACACACACACACTGGCCCTGAGTCATTTTTTCCTCAGATAGCACAATAGAAAGCGCTGAAGTAAGACTTTAAGGGGGAGGCAGGGAGAAACCAGAAGGGATTTTTTTGAGCCTGTCATTTTTCCAGGCCAACACGGAAGAGATTTCGCTCAGGTCCTGTGACCGCTGCCCAGCTGTCCGCAGGAACACCTGAAGGGCCAGTCACTGGGGGCCCTTGTCCTGCCTCAGTCCCTTCACTCTTCAAAAGACCTTGACCACCCTGGAGCAGAGTCTAATCCTGCTGCTGTTTCTGAGTCAACATGCAGCTCCATTTCCTCTCACCCGCACCTTCCCCAGAGGTGACCTCTTCACCACTTCTTCACATGCATCCCCTTTGTTATGGACGGCACCCTTTCCTCAGTGCAGGCTCCCTTGTTTGTCCTTTTTGTGGATAAGCCAAAGGGTTTCTAGAAGTTTCTGGACAGCAGGGCTGAGCCTGTAGGAAGCAGACAGAAACCTCATCAGTGTGTTTGATTGCGGCAGATGTTGCAACACTTGCCTCTCTCCAGGGGCTGTGGTGAGGCTCAATTAGCATTTCAGACACCCTCACTGCAAGTGCGAAGTAGTTAAGTTTGGGAACTCAAACATAAACAAACAGTAGACAAAACCTGATTCCAGGTCCTCAGGAAGGGCTGAACTCTTTAGCTCTGGAGAGTAGGAAACCCTGTGGCCATGAAGAAATCATCTGGAGAGGAGGTGGAAGGGTGCCGAGAAGTTTCCAACGCTTCTGGACAGAAGGGTTCAGTGGGTTGTTTTGCTTCTGATTTCTGGGAACCAAGGTGGTCTCGGCCAATCTGTAGGTGCTCAAGGAAGAGAGTGCTGAGTGAATGGCTGCAACCAGGGGCACCCCGGCAACGCCCAGAGGAGCAAATGTTGCTCTAAAGACATTGGGCTACAGTTAGAAGAAAACCTCTCTTGTCTGAATTGCCTTGTTTATTTTGTAGGTCTGGTGCGGACCACTGACAGCTTCAAAGGCCCACCCAGCTGGACTCAGGAAACTCCCTGGACCCTCACCACTTGGTGAGATGAAGAGCAGGCGTGTGATGGTGGGGGAAATAGCAGCCACTTTGTGGCAATTAAGAAAACTTGCTAGGATCCTCAGCGAGTCCTTTCCAGCCTCGACTCTGCCCTGGCGGTCTGCACATGCAGTGATACTCTACTGGAGACCACTTCTGTCAGAGGCAGTGCTCTCTGGCCACAGCTGTGCCCTCAGACTTGCCTTCAGAGGGCTTTGCTATGGATACAAGGAAATAGGTGTGTTGGATTGCCATGGGGCGCCGGGTAATTCATCAGAAAAATCACTCTCCTATAGAGTCAGGAGGATTATTCAAGAGTTAGTGCACCAGATTCGATCCCTGCCTGGCTCGAATGCCAGCACAATGTGACTCCTGAAGACCCCTGAGCACTGTTGGGGTCCTCGGTGCCACAGAACCCAAGTAGCTCAGCATCCTTGGGCCCTAGCCTGGGACTGCTGACTCAGTTGGCCAAGTATCCCTAGGAGTGCCCCCCTAATCCCCCTGAGCACAGCTTGGGAGGTTCTCAAAAACCTAACCCTCCAGGGCTGACAAGATGACTCAAAAGACTGGAAGGTAAGCAGAGGACCCTGGTTTGGTTTGTCCTTGCTGTGTAGTCTGGGTATAGCTGGTGGACACCTGAGCACGGCCTAGGAGGCACGGCCTCTCCCTCCACCATCACTACATTCTCCCCAATAATTTAGTTCCCCTTGGCTTAAGTGATAGAGTGTAAACTTTGTGTAAATGGAACCCTGAGTTGCATACTCAGAAGTTCCCCCTCCCCCACACACCCCCAACTTACTGGTACTGCTGGATGTTGCTCTAAGCATCTCTGGATGTGTCTCTTAGTGAGAAAATGATTCCCCCTTTCGCCAACCAGTTACAAACAAATAGTAAAATTCTCCCCAATGAAAGAACCCAAAAGGAAATTAATTTTTGTGTAAGGGTCCTCACAGCCTCTTGAAGGCTTGGCCTCTTTGTTTTGATTCTGCCTTTTAGTCTTCCTCAGTATGTTTCTGCTTCACTTCTCTCTGTCACACACACACATCTTCACTCTTTAATTTTTACCACCAGAAATCTAAGCTGTGTAGCACGGACACTTGTGGATGAATAGAGATGGTTCCAATGCACCCCAAGGGACTAATTTGGAACTGTCCAGAGCCTCACAGGGAGGTGCTGGGAAAGGCTGAGAAGCCATTTGAATTCCCAGTGGGCCATATTTCCCATGAGGGCTGGGGGTGGAGGAGGAGATGATGTCATTGGCTGAGGGGTGGAGGGATGGTTGTCATGGAGATGATGCCATGCAGGGGAAGGACTGCAGATGCCAGCACTGCTGCTCCTGCTTTGTCCTGTGCTTTCCCTACACCTGAAGAGAGCTCTGGGGGCTGCTGGAGCCTGTGGGCCAGCCTACTGCTCTGGCCAAAGGGCAGGAGAATGAGACACATTCTCATTCTCAGGGAGTCAGTGGGAAATTTTCTGGACCATGCCCATGGAGAAATACCAGTTTGGAAGTTCATTCCTAGATTCTTTTTAAACAGACACTTTATTTTTTATTTTTTGTCACTAACCAGTTACTGGATGTTTATTAAACACCCACTATATGCTTACTGGATTATAGTTTGTATTCCATATATATGTGTATCTATCTATGGACACACATATACACACACCATATATGTATATATGGAGTTACTTTAAATGTTTATTTAATTCATTTTTTAATTGTCGTTTAGTTTAATAAAGATGCACAATGTTCAAGTTTAGAGAGTTGATATTCAAGTTACTGCAAACCACTGAAGTAGCCATGACCTTACCTCCTATCCCAATTCCTATGTCACCTCTTTCCAACATTTCTCCTCTCCACCACTTTCCTCCTTATTTGTTGGTTGACACTATTTGTTGTTGGGTTTTTTTTTTTTTTGCATACTGTTCCCTCTTGGGCTGGAGTGATAGCACAGCGGTTGGGGATTTTCCTTGCACGTGGCTGACCCGAGTTCGATTCCTCCGTCCCTCTCAGAGAGCCTGGCAAGCTACCGAGAGTATCGAGCCTGAGCGGCAGAGCCTGGCAAGCTACCCGTGTGTATTGGATATGCCAAAAACAGTAACAATAAGTCTCTCAATGAGAGGCGTTACTGGTGCCTGCTTGAACAAATAGATGAGCAACGAGATGACAGTGACAGTGACTGTTCCCTCTTAGTACCGTTCATGGACTTGAGACCCTTCACTGCTGTTTCCCATCAGTTCTAGGCAACCTATCAGTTCCCCTCACCATGTCCTCTGAGCTCAGTACTCTTAGGACTGTATTCCAGTATCCATAGTTCATTATTAGTTGAATAGTCTATACCTTCGATTTGTTTCTCTTTAAACCACAGATCAGTGAGATCACACAGTATTTGTCCTATTGCCACAGCTTATTTTGATTAGCATGATGCCTTACAATTCCACGCAAATTAAGCAATATATGTTGGGCCGGAGTGATAGCACAGCGGGTAGGGCGTTTGCCTTGCATGTGGCCAACACGGGTTCGATCCCCGGCATCCCATATGGTCCCCCGAGCACCGCCGGGAGTAATTCCTGAGTGAAAAGCCAGGAGTAACCCCTGTGCATCACTGGGTGTGACCCAAAAAGCAAAAAAAAAAAAAAAAAAAAAGATATGTTAAAAGTCCAAGAGTCCAAGTATCCTATGGTGGGAGGAAGAATATTGTTTATAGCACTGAAGCTAGGCAATGCCTTGATTTTTAATTTAACACTTTCTCTCCATTCCTTTTTATTTCCTTTAGCACCTAACTACCTCCCCAGGGCGTTCATAGGAATAATGAGAACATGTGTAATTGCTGTGAGCTCCTTAAAAGGAGAGTGCTACATAAACACAGAGTACTTTTATGAGTTCACATTAAAATAGATCTCTGGCTGCAAGTTTCTTATTTGTGGAACTAAATGAAACAGGTTTATTTGGAATAGCAGCCATCCCCAAAGGCCCGAGTAGTGCAGAAACCTATGTTTGGGGAAATATTAGTCAATATTAGAAATGGTTTTTAATTCCTTTCCCCATCTGTAGAGTTTGGGTTCTACCTTATTTTCTTTGTTTTGTAGGAATGAGATTCCCAGAGCATTATCATATGGGTTCTTCTACAGAGATAAGAAAATGGTCTCAGTACTGGTGTCTAGGTAACCATTTAATAACTGGCTCTTTGTGTGGGGAAGAGGGTACATAAATTGTAGTTTTTTACCAATTATCATGATGTAAGTATTCCTACTTTTTGCTAACTTCAAGCTGTGGTTTTTGGGTAGTTGAAAAGAGATGCAACAGGAAATCATCTTATCGTTTTCCCACATCTAGGAAAGGCAGATGTAAATGTCCTCCAGAGCACAGATCACAATACAACGTACTGATTAAAAAAGGATGAATTTTGAGAAATTTAATAAATTCTCAATTTAATAGACTTAACAAATTTAATAAATTCTCAAAAAATTTAATAAATTCTCACATTTTTAATATCATGATACATTTTCATGATTTTATTTTAAAATATTTTTATTTGAAGCTTATGATTTACAATCCATGTTAATGATAGGATTTTAGCATAACATGTTTAAGACCACCCTCCACCATTGTCTCAATGTTCCCTCCAAGCCACCCCCTGGTCCCTGACCCTTGGTAAGCTCAGTTCTCAAATAACTTCTCAGGCTCTGTTGTCATTTTTTTCTTTTTTTGCTTTCTGGGTCACACCTGGCAATGCTCAGGGTTACTCCTGGCTCTACGCTCAGGAATCATTCCTGGTGGTGCTCAGGGAACCATATGGGATACTGGGGATTGAACCCGGGTCGGCCAAGTGCAAGGCAAACGTCTACCTGCTGTGCTATAGCTCCAGCCCCTCTATTGTATATATAGTAAGGGAATTGGTTATTCCCTTACTATGCTTACTCATATCATGAATATTAGAGAGATCATTCTCTGTCGTCCCTCTCCTCCAGGCTGACTTCACTCAGAATGATACCCTTCATCCATATAGAAGTTAAGTGTATGATTTCATTTTTTCTTATAGCAAGTAATATTTAGTAATAATCCAGTACACACGGGTAGCTTGCCAAGCTCTGCGGCACGGGCTCGATACTCTCGGTAACTTGCCGGGCTCTCCGATAGGGGCAGAGGGCAATAGCACAGCAGTTGGGCTTTCGCCTTTCAAGCGGCCGACCGAAGTTCCATTCATCCGCCCCTCTTGGAGGAATATCCATATTGGATATGTCAAAAACAGTAACAATAAGTCTCTCAATGAGAGATGTTACTGGTGCCCGCTTGAACAGTGTAAACAGTGATTTAGTAATAATAGTAATATTTCACTGTGTTTATATACCACGGTTTCTTTTTCCAGTCACCTGTTCTTGGAAATTTGAGTTGTTTACAGATACTGGTTATTATGATAGTATCTGCAATGAACCCATGAGTGCAAATTCCTTTTGAAATAGTGGTGTTTGGTCCTTGGGGGGAGGGTCCCTTTGGGTAGACACAAAGAAAAGGAATTGCTGGGTTATATAGAAGTTCATTTTTTAGTTTTTTGAGAAGTGTCCCTATTGTTTTCCAAGGAGGTTGAACATGTTGACATTCCACCCATTGTGGATGAGAATTTTTTTTCCCCCACAATCATGCCAACAATAGTTGTTTTTATTCGTTCTCATGTGTGTCAATCTCACATAAGATGATATTTTATTATTTTATTTGCATTTTCTGATGATAAGTGATGAAGAGAATTTGATAATCCTATTGGTCATCTGTATATCTTCTTTAAGGAAGTAATTATTCATAATGGCTGCATTAAAAACAGGCTATTAACATTTCAGAAAATTTAACAGATGTCTCTTTCAAGCTGGGATAAGCAGGTTTTAAAATATAATAATGTGCTGAGGTTCTGAGACTCTGGGCTTGGTTTCGTCTTGATTCTGAAGCTCCTAGAACCCCAAACTTACTTTAACTAGTATCTGTTGGGTATTTACTTAGATGTCACAAAAATGGTAAGGGACTATAAGAGAAATTACTCACTTCTCGCATAACTTTATCCTAGTTAGTCTCCTTCTCATCTGAATTGTGTCCTTACATTTGCAAGCCAACTATTAGTTGTTCTTCTTTTTACAACATCTCTCAAGTAATGCAGTTCTCACCACTGCACATTAAATTCACATGAGATGCACAAAACATCTACTGTTTTCTCAGTCTTATTAGGAGCAATAGCACAGCAGTAGGGTATTTGCCTTGCATGAGGGTGACCTGGGTTCGATTCCTTCGGCCCTCTCAGAGAGCCTGGCAAGCTACCGAGAGTATCTCGCCCGCAGGCAGAGCCCGACAAGCTACCCATGGTGTATTCAATATGCCAAAAACAGTAACAACAAGTCTCAAAATGGAGATGTTACTGGTGCCCGCTTGAGCAAAATCGATGAGGAATGGGATGACAATGACACAGTAATTAGAAGAGATCCCTATGGATTTCAATTTTCTTGGATGCAGTTTGGGCATCATGATTTTCCAAAAGTCCCCAGATGAATCTGATACTCAGTTCAAGAATTCCTGGCCTCTCCATTCTCATCAGCACCATGTTCTAAGGCAGAACAATGAAAATATGATCCTGGAAGTCCCATAGGTATGGCTTAAATCTTGTCTCTGCCTCATATTTCTTAAATATTTGAGCTTCAGGGGCCAGAGAGATAGTACAGTTAGTAGCACATAGCCAACCTGGCTTTAATACCTGGCACTCCATAAGCCTCCTGAGCCCACATGGAGTGATCCCTGAATGCAGAGCCTTGATTAAACCCTGAGCACCACTGGGTGAAGCCCAAAAGCCAAAATAAAACCCCAAGCAAACAAAAAAAAAATTCTGAGCATCACTTTCACCAAACTATAGAGTGGAAATTATAGCTTCTTTTGCATATGATCCTGTACAAATGCTTTAGTTTAGTTCACAACTTGAGAAAAGTGATCCTTACTTTATATTTCCGGGATCTTCTATATGATATTTTCACTCATTTTTCCCTAGCCTATTTCTGTCTCAAGATACAAGTGAGCTAATGTTTCTTTTCCCCCAATTAAACCTCTCCTCATAGATTGCATGGCTTCTCTCCAGCTACATTTGGCCTCCTACTCAGAACCCCCAAGGATTTCATCCTAATTTCCAGCTTCACCTTTCACTGGGAGGTAGAACATTTCCCTTCCATGTGTGATCCATGGAGGCTGAATCATCTCCTTCACACCCTTTCTTACCTTGGGGTACTCGCTTGAAATGTCATCCTGCTCCTCTCTCATGAGTTGCGTCCCAGCTTTCAGGAAACATTTTGTCCCCCTACACTCTGGTGTCAATCTCTCTTCTTCCAAGGTGCCTTTGCTTTCTCAATTTTAATTTGAACATTCTGTGCTCCTCTCACTGTTATATAAACACTCATTTATTGTAGTCTCATGATAAGGAACTCATAGTTTCAGATGATAGGGATTTCTCCATGATCAAAGGACTTCTCTTTGCCACAGTCCATGTTGTCTTTGGGCTGTGGTCTACCTGGCAGTTTACATATGCAAGAGACTGAAATGGAAAAGGAAGTGGTTCTGTAGTTCTAAGGTCCTGTGGTTACACTTCTCTATCTGCATTTCATATTGCCCCTTGCACACATTGGGCCTCACCTAATTGTGCTGGAGTATCTTCTGGGCTTTCTGAGTGATAATCCCTGGACCTAAACTCTCACTGTGTGGTTCTACTCACTGGAAGCCACTCCACAAGTATGGAGGTGGTGAGGAGGATGAATGCCCCTATAATTAGCTCTTGATCTTCTAGACCCCTCGCCTGGGGAGTACCACAAAGGACAGAAGAGTTTGTATATCAGTAATGTATTTACATGAATCCCTAGAAAATACATGTCTTATGCAACCCATAATTTTTTAAAAGTTGTTCAATTTATAATAATCAACTTAAAAATTCTGTCTAGACTTTGGTTATGGGTATAGTATTGGAATGATGAATACATGCAAAGTATAAGTAACAATATGTTGTTATGTAAAACATGTTATATAAAATTTGCATGTTATGTAAAAACATAAATAACAATACTGTAAATCCAGAAACCTCAATAAAAATGGTTTTAAAACATTCTGTCTAAATGAAAGCAACCGCCTATATGGAGGTTGTTTGATATCTTATTACTATAGTAAGCAATGGGGATGAGCAAATGTTTTAGGACCCAAGTTTTCAGTCTCCTGTTTCATTTCTTGTGTCCAATTTCTTATTGAACACAAGAAAGTTCTGTTGTCATCAATGACTCTGTTGGCAGGGTCAAAAACCTGAGTATTCCCTTGGACTCTCTTCCTGCCTCACCCTTGGGAAGATTCCACCAGATGCTATTGTGAAGACCATGTACTTGGCTGCCCTCACCATTTGTCCCACAATGGAGTGATTCCAGGCTTTTATCTTGTTAGTTTAGGAGCATCTGATCTCCCCTCTTCATGTCCCACAGTTCCATTGCATGAAGTCTTTCTAAAATTGATGAGACTCATGCAGAAAATCCCCTGTTATTTCAACCAAAGCATTAAGTTCAGACACTTAGATGTGGCTCGTATGACCCTAACTCAACATCTCAGGTCCTTTTTTCCTCCCACTTAACCTGTGTCCCAGACTCAAATCACTCCTCAGAAGTATTCATGCCTCCCTGCCCTTGGGTTCACTGTTCCCATAGCCCAGAATATCTTTTTTCAGCTTTGTCACAAGAATGTTCCAACTCACCTGTTAGGGTACAGATTAGAGGCACCCTCTACCACCATTATTCAACTTTTTTGAGCCACCTGTGGATCAGCCCCTTTCCTGAATACTGGTCTAAGATCCAGCAGTTATAACTACGGTGGTAGATCAGTGGTTTTCAACCTCTCTGTACCTGTGAAACAGCAGTGATCCATGGACCAGTGGTGGTGGAAGAATACTGCTCTATACACCCTTCCATGACAACCTCTGACAAAATTAATTGTTTTTTCTCTGTGTTCCCACAGCCTTTAATACAAATATTATTCAGCACTTGGCTGCTTTATTAATTATTTGTTTTCATTTATGCCTTTACTCAACTGGAGCTTAGTCACCCTGCCATTCCCCAATAGCCCGACTCAGAGGTCAGTGTTCTGGTGATGTCTGTGGAGTAGAGTGGTGCATTTTCTGCCTCATGCTGTACATGCTGTCTCTTGCCTCCTTGGTGAGAGATAAGTGAGTAGATGAGAAGAAAGCACTTGGATCAAGCAATAACACTTACAGGCATTATAAAAGCTGAGCTGTATGCCCAGGAAATACTTCTTTCTAGATCCACCATGCCAGAGTATGTCAGAGGAAGTTATGTTTGACAGGTGAAAAGTCTACCCCTACCTCTCAGAGAGACTGTGTTTGGAAAATTCGTGTTTACTTTAACTTGGTATTAGTCACTCTGCCAGAAATCTCTCTGGGACTGGTCCAAGTTGTAGAACGTGTGCGGCTTGTTTTCTAAGCTGACTTTGTTAAAATAGCAATTCCCAGTTTGCCTCGGGTATAGAGTTTAGGTTCATGGTTCACTGGATATTTTAGGAAAATACATGCAAACTTTCCAATTCCTCCGTCCCTCTTTAGCATGTGAGACTTTGTTGTTTGCTCACATGGCTCAGAGTTTTCAGAGAATAGGTTGCTGATAATGACTGTTCTTGCTTTTGGCCCTCTCCCAAAATGGCCATTTTAAATTCTCAGTGGATTTCAATGTCCACAAAACATTACTCTCAGGGGAAATCCCAAGGATGGTTCTGGGGGACTTGGAGTCCCTAAAGTGACAAAGTCATGGGCCTATGTTAGACACAAGGCCATACTTGCCCATTGTCAGGGAGGCCCAACCAGGCTGAAAGTGAATGAACAGATCCTAACTGCACTCTCATCCTAACTTGCTAAAATGACTTGAAAAAGGAACACTGAATTTATTTACCCTATTTTTAGCCATTATTATATATAATGTTGTACTTCTGTCAGTGGTAAAGATTCATGCATACGACATGCAAACCAGACCCACCATCATACTGCCCGCTTCCCTTTATTCTTAACTTAGGGTCCCCCCTTTCCCCCGTCCCCGACCCCATCATTCCTCTTCCTTGAGTATCACTGCTAAGCTTCATTCTGTAGAGTAGATCTTAGATTGTGTTGTTTGTGGTTATTCGGTGTTCTTATGCTGTTTTTTCTTTTTAACATATAAAAGAGATCATTCTGTAGTTGTCTCTATCCTTCAGGCTAAGTTTATTCATCACAATCCCCTCTAATTTCATACATATAGTGGTAAATTGCATGATTCTGTGTTTTTTGTAGCTAAGTAGTATATCACAGTGAATATATACCATATAAAAATAAACACAATAAAAACCCAGCTCTGTATTTAATACTATTTCCCCTTTCATTGGCCTTTTCCAATTCTCCTCCCTAGCAGGTCACATTCTTTTCTTTTTATTATTATTATTGAATCACCTTGAGATGCAGTTACAAACTTTCATGTTGGAGTTTCAATCATACAATGATCAAACACCAATCCCTCCACTAATGCACATTCTCCACCACCAATGTCCCCAGCCCCCTGCCTCTATGGCAGACAATTTCCCCCAGATGTTTCCCCTCTCTTTACCTTTGGGCATTATGGTCTGCAATACTGAGATACTGAGAGGTTATCATATTTGGTCCCTTATCTACTTTCGGCACATATCTCCCATCCCAAATGATTCCTCCAACCATCATTGATTTAGTGATCCCTTCTTTATTGCAGCTTCCTTCTCCACCAGCTTATGAGACAGGCTTCCAACTATGGGACAATATTCCTGGCCCTTATGTCTACTGACTTTGGGTGTTAGTCTCATATTATGTTATTTTATGTTCCACAAATGAGTGCAGTCCCCCTGTGTCTGTCCCTCTCTTTCTGATTCATTTCACTTATCATGATACTCTCATGTCCAACCACTTGTAAGCAAATTTTATTAATTCATCTTGCATAGTATTCCATTGTGTAGATGTGCCAAATCTTTAACCAGTCATCTATCCTTGGGCACTTGTTTTTTTTCCAGATTTGGCTATTGTGAACAGTGCTACAATGAACATATAGGTGCAGATGTCCTTTCTAGTGTCCTTGTTTGCACTCTCAGGATATATTCCCAGAAGTGGTATTGTGGGGTCATATGGAAGCTCAATTTCTAGTTTTTGAAGGAATGTCTGTATTGTTTTCCAGAAAGGCTGGACAAGTCACATTCTTGCCTTTGGTGGATTAACTTCAGTGTGAGACTTCAGTTATCACTGTGTAGGACTGAATGGCTTTCTAACGAACTCTGAGCAGAACAGAAGGGAAAAAGCACTTTTGAAACAAAAGTAAAATAAGGTAAAGAAATGATGGCAGGATGTCAAGTGCCTCTCTTTCATTCAACAAAATGATATCTAGGCAAGCGGTCACTCTCAATCAAGTGGACATGTATGCTGAGGTGTTGATCGAGTTGTATTATGCCTTAGGCACATTATGCCTAAGGCTCTGGAAACTCCCTGGTGAGGCAGCAAGGTGTGAAAGGGAGGAGGGATTGCCTGAATACTGGTGATTCTTGTAGGCGCTCTAGCAAGACTGGAAAAAGCAGATTTTTACCGTGGAAAAGAGCTGTTCCAATTCCATCAAGAGAACACTCGATGGAGTCTGCAAAGGAGGTCACTGCTGCCTTATGTCTGCCTCAGTTGGCATTGGTAGCATCTGCTTGTGAGGATTTTCATAAATCCGAGAAATTAAAACAAACAGCGACAAAGGAGTATACTTGAAACCCCAAACAGATGTGATTAGAAAGGCTAATACGATTACCAATGACCAGATTCGTCATTTGATCAAACAAACCAATGATCAAATATTGTAAAGTAAGAATGGAAAATGTTGGGGGAATGGACAGCTGTAGTTTGAAGCATGCTGATCCACAGAGTGAGTGCACAGCCACTGCCTGCCAGCTGCAGGGCGGTGGGGGGGGGGGCAGTGAGGGCTCGGGTTTAGTCTATTCTTATTGAATATTTAAATTTTTTTTAGGAAAAAGAAGTATGTATTGGAGAATTTTTAAAGTTAAAGCAACATAGAGCACCTAGAGAGAAAGCTTGAACCAAGAAATAACTTTTAACTCCAGCAGTCCTACACAAAACAAAAAACAACATGAAAACTAGACTGAAAACATTGCCAAAAGCCTTAGCTCTGAACTAGACAAAAAGTAGTAATAAACCAGCAACTACTTTTCACTTTAAATTTATTATTATTATTATTATTATTATTATTATTATTATTATTAACTTCCTTACCACCTCCCCCTTCCCGTAGCTGTTGAGGTACTAGATCTAGTCTGGGAGGGGGGTTCAGGCAGCCTTGAGCTGATCTGTGTGGGAGAGTGATTACAAGGTAGAGGAGTACAGGGAACGGTTTGGATTCCAGGAAGTAGGAAGAGCATTTATAAAAATAGAGATATGAAAAAATACAGTGACTGGGAAGTTGCGGGTATTTCAATGTGATTAAGATAAAGTGGGTGAAATTTGAGCAAGGAAATTAAGTCAGAGCAATAGAAAGGGACCATCCTAAAGTTTAGAGCACTTAAGTGCTCTTCCTTTTTGTGTAAGCTTTAATGAGCTGTATTTTACATACAATGAAATGTACCCACTTTCAGTGTACAGTCGAATAAGTTTTGACAGACACATATATGTGTATAAATTTGTTTCCAATTAAGATCGAAACATTTTCATTTTCCCCCAAAGTTTTTTGTATTTCTTTGCAGTCAACTTCACCTTTCTTCCAGTAATCTTTGATCTCAGTGTGTCACAACAGACTTATTCTGGCTCTGGTAGAATGTTGCATTGACAGAATCATACAGAATAATCGTTTCCAAATGAGACTTCTTTTTTACTCAGTCTAATGTCTTTGGGAGAAATCCTTGTTGTGTGTATCAGAAGTTCACTCCTTTCTATTTCTTGATAATAAACTATTGGATGTGTACCCCACGATTTGTTTATTCATTCATCTATTGATTGAAATTTGGGTTCCCAGTTTGGGACCATTGCAAAGTTGTTAGAATCATTCATATACAGTTTTATTGTTTTTGTAATATTTTTTCTCTTATGCTAACAGCTACACAAATATCTAATAAGCACCAAAAAGATATTCATCATTCTTAGTCACCAAGAATTGTGAATTAAATATACAATAAGATATCAGTAAATACCCATTAGCTGGCTAATATTTAAAAGGTAGACTATAACAAGTGCTAGTGAGGTGGTGAAGGGATGGGAATACTCATACATTTCTGGAGGGAAAACAAAATGTTATATCCGCTTTGGAAAACAACGTGGATATATCTTATTTTCATTAATAATAATCCAATTCTACTCCTAAAAATTTAAAAGTAATAATTTTAAGCAGTACAGCAAAATGAGCAATTTTCTTTGTTTGTTTTGGGTTTTGGACCACACCCGAATGTGCTCAGGGCTTATTCCTGACTCTGTGTACATATATTAGTCGTGGTGGGGTTCAGGGAACCAAATGACATTCTGGGGATTCAATTGGGGGTACGCTGCATGCAATGCAAGTACTTTAATTCTTGGACTTGTCTCTCCAGCTCCAGCTTTTGTTTTTAAAGGAATGCCTTAGCAATATTAAGATGATAAATTGTGTTTAGTCTTCATTAATTTTATTGTTGAAAAATAATTCATGATGCTTAAATACTATACCTGGATGATTGTTTCATTACTGTGATGAGGTAACACAAAATATTTCATTTTTGATCATAATTCTAGATAACTTTTGTTTCTGCTACTTGGTTCCTTTCTTAAAATTTTATTTTAACGCTGAAGAAAGCCACAACTGTCACTACAATTTTTGAGTTGAAATTGATTACATAACAGAGCAATAATATTAAAATAAATAAGTATAAAAATCAATTTTTATGTAGAAATTGTCATATTTCATCAAGGGGTTGTTAAGTTCTTGTCTAAGGATCTACTATGTTATTTCAATGGCCACTCAATGCCTCTATTGCAAACCACAACACCCAAAAGGAGAGAGTGAACCAAAGGGAATGCCCTGCCACAGAGGTGGGGTGGGGTGGGGGGTGGGGGGTAGGGGTGGTGGGAGGGATACTGGGATCATCGGTGGTGGAGAATGGCACTGGTGGAGGGATGGGTACTCGATCGTTGTATGACTGAAAGGCAAACACGAAAGTTTATAAGTATGTAACTGTACCTCAGGGTGATTCACTGTTAAAAAAAAAGAATTTACGAAGTTGTTTGTTGCTAGTTGAGCCTTCTGTGTTGCTGTTTGCTGAGTTTTATTGCTTTCTTTGTTAATTCCCATCTAATTTGATGTGCTTCTACTGGAGTTTCAGTATTGAGGAATTTGGAGGTGTCCAGAGACTTCAGGATCTATGGTCTGGGCCCATGAGTTGACATGGTGGCAGTGTGGGAGGTGAGTGTGGCTGCCAGGGCTTTTGGAAGTATGGGGGTTCGGGAAAGTCTGCCCAGTATCCCTCCAAGGAGACAGCAGAGTACTCAGCCTGGGCACTGGGGTACCTGAAATTATTTACAATTGGCATCTCTGCAGAGAACATTAGTAAAGTGATGGGGTTGAGCCCTTAGTGTGGCTGCAGCAGTGGGATGTGGGTGCAGCTTCCAGCTGACCCCCAAAGTTTTCGGCTGTGGACATCAGTGTTTCCATGAATTTTATCTCTGTGGCTTACATCAGCCTCAGAAATTTAGTAGTTACTTGGTAGAGCAGGGGTTGGTGGGTGAGAAAACATGGCAGCAGCTGTGAGAGATGGGTGTGGCTGCTCCGGCTTCTAGAAGTATGGGGGTACGGTGGGGGGACTTCCACCCTGACTCTGAGTTCTGCTGTTTAGTTCCTTAAGACAATCTCCTGTGTCAATGCTCTTAAATACCTTTAGACTTTCTCTGCCAAGTGCCATTTTGACTGCCTAAGTTGCTGGTTAGCCATAGAGCATCTGATTAGTTATTTATCATAGATCAGAAAAATGAAAGCTCAAAAGGCCAGATAGAACAGCAGGTTAGGCTGTTGCCCTGCATGTGCCTGACTCAGGATTAAACCTGGGCATTCCATATGGTCTCCCAGCTTCACCAGAAGAGCTCTCTAAACACAGAGACTGGTGTAAGCCCTGAGCACCACTGGGCGTGGCCCCCAAACAAAAACAAAACAAAACAAAAAAGAAAGAAAAGAGGAAAAGAAAAGGGAAGCTCAAATATAATGTGAATCAGCAAAC
Source organism: Sorex araneus (assembly GCF_027595985.1). Classification (NCBI taxonomy): domain Eukaryota; kingdom Metazoa; phylum Chordata; class Mammalia; order Eulipotyphla; family Soricidae; genus Sorex; species Sorex araneus. The sequence continues at coordinate 247,245,066 of NC_073302.1, forward strand.
ACTGATAGCAAAAGCTACAGCAAGAATTTCAACCTGTGTCTTGATGCTTCCTTAATTTGGGAGCCAAGGGGTTCTTACTCCCTCTAGTCAGACTTATAAATAAATTGAATATTATCTGGAGAGGCCCTACTCTGCTGTAGATTGATAGAGCTAGAGGTGTACAAATAAAAATGCCCAGCTCCTGTATCCAGAGAACTTGTGATCGAGTTAATTCAGAAGCCTTATCGTCTTACTGGCCTGGAGAAAACCTCAAGTAAACAGATTGGGAAGACAAAGAGCAAAGGCATTAAAGTCATTTGCTGGGTCATTGCTTGGATACTAACTTTTGACTCACTGTTTCGAACCATTCTGAGAGATGTGAGGGAATTACATCCTACATTAGGCCACTATTTGACGGTGAGGACCTGGAATGAAGGAAGCCTTCACAGTGGGCAATGATTGCAAAGATTCTGTGTGAGCTGCAGAAAGAAAGGGTATATAGAAACTCTCATCAGGGAGAATGACAGGTTAGAGCAATTACTGGGGAAGTCTGGTGGAGGCATTCTGAATTAAATGCATTTTATTGTGAACGACTCACATTTCTTGAGTTCTTCCTGTGTGGTTTGCATTGTTCTGGATGCTGGGAGAAAATAAAAGAATAAAGCTTTTGGGGCTGGAGATCAAGACGTTCCAAGAAATGTCTGGCACCTATCAATGCAGGTGATGTGGGAGGCAGAGTGTGGAGGTGGTAGTGGTTCATTTTAGCATGTTAGAGCTCTTTCCCTCTCTTCCTCCTCCCTTTGGGTGCCCTTTGATTTATCCCCACCTCCCGCCACCACAACCTCCTGAGCCTACAGACATCAAGTTATCCCAACCCTTAATAGAGGCTCTTTGCCCAGGTTTGTACCCCACTTTTGAACACAACCACGACCATCACAATTGCCTGCAGATACCAACCAGGTCATCCAAGTGAGTTGAGAAGGGCGTTGTGGGGAACCAGTGGCAGGGCTGTGGAGAACTGCATGGTGTCTGTTCTCTTAGCAGGGTATCTGACAGTTTAGGACAGTGATGGCGGTGTTGGGAGATAGTCACTGGAAGAGTGGGCAAGCCTGCTTATACTTGAAAACTCACTATGTTTCAATATTGAAAAAATTTGAATTTTTAAGTTTTGTGGGGATTTCTATTTTTTTCCCACAGTTTGCATTGGCCTACAGAAGCAAGACATTGGATGAAATTCTGTGGGTGCCTTTTGTTGATCCTCTGTCCTAAAACATGCCACATTCTTTATTATTTTGCTCTGGAAGCCTCATTCTTGGCATTAGGGCTCAGGAGAAGCAACTAGTCATCTAACTAATTTTCAATGTTTTATTTATTTATTTATTTATTTATTTATTTATTTATTTATTTATTTGGCACTGTGATTTACAATACTGTTGACAATAGATTTTGGGTGTACAGTGTTCCATCCACCACTGGAGTTCCAGTGTTCCTCCACCACTCTTCAGGTCCTCTCTCGTTCCAGGCAAATTCAGTTCTTCTGGCAAACTTCAATTCAACTCTCAACTATTACCATTGATCTTTTTCAAAAATATCCGCTTACTCTGTTTCTTAATACTGCACATATGAGCAAGATAAATCTATATTTATCCCTCTCTCCCTCAGACTTCACGAGTTCCAGCCACATAGCAGTGAATCATAAGGTTTCATTTCTTCAAGGGTCTTAACGGTTTAATGGCAATAAGTTCACCCTTGCCTTCTAAATCAAGATCTGGAGACACTAGAACTTGTGGGAAATGTTGAGGCTGATGAGCAAGTGGTACCTGTGACTGTTGTGTTGCCAGAGTTTTAACACAAGAAAATGCAAAGGCCTCTCATCTTTAGATGAACCCTTCACTTGCCTGATACCCCTCTGGTTTAGCTTCGTTAAACTAGTCTTTCTGTCTGCAGAACTCTTCATCTAAGGAAATCCACAGTACTTTATCATCCTATGTGTTTTATATGCAGCAGAGATAACATGTCACCCAGTTGAAAACAGGAGAATTGTGGCGTAAGAAAATTATTTGTCTTTTTTTATTGAGAGGAGTAGCTTTTGGATTATACCCAGTGATGTTCAGGGATTACTCTTGGCTTTTCACTCAGGAATTATTCTGGAACTGCTTGGAGGGCTATATGGGATGCTAGGGATTGGACCCAGCTAAGCTGCATGCAAGGTAAACAGCCTACCCACTATATTATTGCTTCAGTTCTGGAAATTATGTTTTGTATGAGTATAAAACGTGAGTAATTGATGAAGTTTGTGTGGAAATGAGGACATTTATTAGATTATTTAGACCATCTGAAAATTCAAGTGAAATGGATCCATGACATATAATAATATGTATCTCTTGCTTAGTTATGCCTTTTCATTCTTCAGTTTTAATGCTTGTAACTCTATCTCTCAGGATGCAATAAAACAATTTCAAGAGATTTCAGTTCTCATAGTATGTGGGTGACATTAATCATGGTGACATTAATATTCACGTTGATGGAGGTAGGAAACATTTTTTGAAAATTAAATTTCAAATAGATATGATGATTTTGATACTTATTACTTGGACAGGGAAAATCCTGGATGAGTTTCAAAACTTTGCTTTATAATACTCATCTATTTTCCTGCTAGGGAACAAAATTAATAAATTTCAGAACTAAATTCAAAAGATGTAGTAAATATAGAAAACAGATATTTTCTATAAATGTATATAGCAAAATATATCAAGCTCTAATAAACAAGGGTATGACATATTTGCCTGGGAGAGAAAGACATTTTGTTTCATTCTTTCTGTCAGGCAAATGTTTCATTAAATTTGATGTATTGAGGCCTTCAGCTACATGCTTTATTTAGCAAAAGGGCACAATATACCTTTCCCCCCCTAAAGTCTGCTTACTTTGAGAAATACATTTTATCCTTCACACACACAAAGAAAGTACAGCTTCATGTTACATCTATTTCCAAAGTATGTTCCTCACCAGGTTAATTGCTAAATGGATCACTCAAACCTTCCTAGAAAGAAGAGAAACTGCTGCTTGAATATTCCCTTTCCAAGGCTGAGATATGGTTTGCAAATGGAGGGAAGAAGGGTGCACTTCAGATTGTAGAGCTAGTTCAGCTGATAGGGTTCTTCCCTTGAAAGTGACTGACCTGGGTTTGATCCCTGGTATCCAGTATGGTTTCCCGAGCATCCCTAAAGGTAATTCTTGAGTGCAGAACCAGCAGTAACTTCTTGGCACTGATGAGTGTGCCCTGCCTCCAACTCTGCCCCCCACCCGTGCCCCCCGCCAAAACCAAAAAACACATACACATAGTAAGGGTGTATTTTGATGGAGACAAGTCATGGGATGCTTTGAAAGACTTCCTCACTGTGGTTGATGAAACTCTCTCATCTTTTAATGAGGAGAGTATACTGAATGCTAGAGTTTCCCATGGGAGTGCTAATGGAAATCAAGTCATAGAAAGCCATCAAGAACGGACAAAAGAGAAGGGAGGATAGTTACAGAGAATATATGAAATGAGATCATGAGTTGATGAGGCGAAAACAGATAGGATGGTTGTTCCAGATGAAAGGAGCTGCAAATGATGTTACTGACTATTTGTCTTTGGGAAGAGAGAGAAGCTCAAAAACCGAAAACATAAGATATTAAAAATACTGCAGATAGTGCAAACACTTTTAAAAACTGTCACTGTTATATGAATGCTCATTTACTTTGAAATGACTCTATTGAATAGAGTTAAATGACTATTGAATGAATAAGATTTTTAAAAGCTAGGAGTAATTTTGTTTGGAAGGGTGGTACTATGCTTAAATAGTGACCCTTAAAAGGGTAGGTTCAGAAGATGCCTGAAATTTTTTTTTTTTTGCTTTTTGGGTCACACCCGGCGATGCACAGGGGTTACTCCTGGCTCTGCACTTAGGAATCACCCCTGGCGTGCTCAGGGGACCATATGGGATGCTGGGAATCGAACCCGGGTCGGCCACGTGCAAGGCAAACGCCCTACCCACTGTGCTATTGCTCCAGCCCCCAGATGCCTGGACATTTTTAAGGGACTTTATCTGGAAAAAAATCTTTGTAGTAGTAATTAATTTAAAGATCTTTTGATACAAAGGACAGGCCAAGGATGGCCAGGATTGGTTCTTCCCTGAGATGTCAGAGGGAGCATGGTTCTTCTAGGTCTCAGAATTCCTGCCCCAGAAATGTGACAGAATAAAGGTTTTGGCTGTAAGCTCCCTAATTTCATGGTGAATTGTTATGGTAATGTTAATATGATTATTTCAGGGTCTTAGTAAATAGACCTGATTTAGGATCATGGTCTTTCATTGTATGGACCTTTTGCAAGACTCTTCACATTTCTAAATATTAACTTCTGCATCTGAGAACTTAATATGATAAAGAACCACTCTTCAGGTGTGGGTAACCAATGAGTCACAGCGGGAAAGGATGGGATACCATGAATCGTCTTTAATAATGGCAGCTAGTTGTGTGATGACTCTCTTACTCCCACACCATTTTCCAGGGTACTGACAATGAATGTACTGATGCTGGTCGGAAAGTCATTCTCTCTCAGTCATATTTCTGTACTCTGCTCTATGGGGTTGGGACTAGGACTCTGTTAACTGCATGTCTCTTCTGCCAGTTAGGAACAGGCAAGGTGATCTGCTCCTTCTGTTTGTTTGCTTTTCCTATTCCTGTCACCTCAGTCATGACCTTTTACTTTAGATGTAATCATTGGTTTCAAGTAGTTTGAAGTTTCTAATCTCTCTATCTTCCTGGAATCAATCCTTTCACAAGTTCCCTGGAGGGCCATCACCTGTTGGGCAGTACTTCTCCTGAGAAGTCTGAGTTCCAGCTCTGAGAGTCTTTCCCCCAAGCTTCTTCAGTCTGATGGTCCTAGTCCCGTCCTGAGTTAATCTAACCTTCAGGTTATTGGCAGCTACTATCTCCAGTTACTAGCTGTTGTTACCTCAGGCTTCCTTGTTTGCTTTTTCAGTCCCCCAATTCTTGTTTAACCAAGTGTCTAGAATAAATGCTCTGTATTAAAATCAGGGATGTTTCTGTTTTTTGACTGTATTCTGGTAGATATGATTCTCTGTCTGGTGTCTTGGTTGCCAGTGTGTGTGTGAAATGATACAGCCTAATGGATTATTGAATAAAATCCAGAAAGACTTAGGTTTGTCTCCTGGCTTCTTTACTTTCCAGCTGAGAATTCTTGGCCCCAATACATGGCTTCTTTGAGTGTCCAATTTTCTTATTTGTGAAGTGGAATTAATATGTTTGTCTTGTATGGTTGTATGCAATTGAATGAGATAATGTCTAAGAAGTGCCTGGCAACCAGTAGGTATTCAAGAGATGTTGGCTACCATTTTATATGTTCAAAAAATATCTTTGCATCTGTCTATATCTTGTAGGTTCTTCCGCAGTTTACTCTGAGCTTCTGAGGCCCTCCAGGCAAGTCTGGACTCTCTTATTTATGCTTCCTTGGTTCGTTGAGCATGTTTGTTTTAGATGAGAAGACTGTAGTTCTGTTGTATTAATTAGTTTGACCCCAGCTGACTTAAGAATGAGGAAGTGATAGTTGTGTGAAAGGAGCTAGCTTGAAAGTGCACAATAAATTAGGAAGAAAAACATGATCCCCATTGGGAAGCACCACTGCGTTGCTTTTGAGAGCCTGGGGTTTACTATGGCTCACTCAGCACTTTCTTCACGTGGTTGGTTGTACTCCTGACTTTTAGAAGCATATTTAGTAAGAGTCTGTGACATCCCAGAGGGTGGTGGAATGTGTCTTGAAAATTAAATGAATTTAATCTGACTGGCTTATTTGCCCAAGATTTTATCAAAACTCATTTTAAGGACTGAAGAGATGGTAGAGCAGGGAAGGCACTTGTCTTGCATGCAGCCAATCCAGGTTGGACCCCCAGCACCCCGTGTGCTTCCCCAAGACCCCCAGGAAGGATCCATGAGCACAGGGCCAGGAGTAATCCTTGAGCACTGCCTGGTGTGGCCACCAAACAAAACAAGTAAACAAAAGCAAACAGACAAACCTTCACTTAAAGCCATTACCATTATGTTTTAAGGACTATCTTGATCCTCCAAACCATGATCTGGATGCAGACATTCTCTGGGCACCTGTTGTAGGTAAGAAAATATTCCAAGGAATGTATGTTTTCAGAATCAAAGGCAATTCACAACCATGGGTCTTAGCTGATGTGAAATTGCAAGATTTCCAGTGTCAAAGAGAGACCAATCTAACCTGAACCCCAGTGTTCACCTTAAAATGAGATTCTTCTAGGTTTTAGAATTTTCTATAATTCTCAGGAAGATTCCTGAACAGGGTTTGAATAATCAGTATCACTATTAAAGTTTTTTTTTGAGATATTTTTTTCAGTTATTCTGTTATTTTCTCTTCTAGATAAATCCTTATGTATTAGCATTATCAACTCCCAGGAGACTGAGACCATTACTTGGCTCCCCAGGGCTCCCCGTTCTCCTCCCCATCAGTGTATCCATCTTAATTTTTCTGGAGTCTACTTTCTTTACATGAGAACATTGAGTCAGTCAGCTATAGAAGGAGGCATAACATCAGACACCTGGTTATGCTATGACAGAAGGGACTTGAGCCAAGATTCTGTCCTTGAGTTGCTGACTACTCAGTAGGAGAGACAAACAGGTGAACAATATGCATAGAGAGTGTACAATGACTTTGGATTCTAATATGCCACACAAAGGCAAGATTAGCATAACAAAGATATAGTGGGGAAAGGTTTCATAGACTTCAAAATGGTAGTAATATAGTGCTATCAATTTCAGGAAAAATAAATTTGGAGGATAAGGAAAAGGGGATCATGAACAGTGGGGCAGAAGAGAAGATGGAAAAACAAAATGTTGAAGTCTTAAAAGGAAGAAGGTTCTAACCTCAAGACAGAAGAGATAGCAAAGCTGGGGGTAAAAGGGCTGGTTTAGCAGAAGGCACAGAGTAAAGGGTTCTTGCTTAACTATTCTTACATACATGACACCTAGGCTCCTAAAGCTTCATTCAGGAATCTGCATGACTTTCTCTCGTATCTGTTAGTTGGTCTGTCCAAACTATGGAAAAGGTACCACATTTGGAGCAAGTGTTCATAAGGGCCTTAGATGCTTCTAGCTGGCCAGGATTCTGTGGAAAGCTCTCCTGTGCTCCTTCTCACCTTCCACCCGAGGAAACCGATTCTATTATAAAAATGCATCCATTGGTTATTTGTTGCACCAAGTTTCCACACCAGTTATGATGGTAAGTAACTGGTGTTATTGGTGTTATAACAAATATTTATCTTTCAAGCACTGTGCTAGCAGTTTTGGAGATAAGCAAAACTAGTCCCTGCCATTAAGAGCTGGCAATTGTGGGGAGGTTGAGAGACTCAGACTTACACATGGATTTTCATGTAATATTGTTGTAGTCGAAGGAGAAGCCTAAGGGGAGGATGCTGAGGGAAACAGAAGTACACCATTGCTGAAGTTTCTGAGAAGGTTTTAAGAAGTGACAAAGGCTAAGCTGCCTGTTGAAAACAAGTGAAGGGTATCTATGCAGAGCAAACACAATTAAAACTCCCAACTGAGGAAAGAACATCAGCAGAAACTGGAGCAATAGAATGCACATTGGGAACGCCAGTGTTTCAGCATAGTTGGAGCATAAAGGGCAAAATAGGGATGAGCAGAAAAGAAAACCAAAAGGGTGGAAGCCTATTCATACAGGACCCAGAAGACCAAGCTCAGCACTAAAGTCCATTCTGTCTTGCTGGGAAGCCATAGAATGGTCTGATGTTGAAGGTGACAAGATTAGATGTCCAATTGCAGAGTAGAAGAAGAAACTAAGGACAGACAAAACTGGAGGGAGAGAGTCACAGGTTTTATTCAGGAGTCAGGGGAAAGATGTTGAACTTCTGAGCCAGGTGAGGGGTGGGGGAGAGGAAATCATCTAAGAGCCACTTTGGAGATACCAGAAAAGATGAATTTAGGAATGGGGTGGTTAAAGCAGAGATAGGATGAAGTAAGGTGAAACGTGGCTGAATGGGTGAATTAAAGTTTGGCAAACGAATATTGAGAATACAAGAGAGATGGTAGAACCTTGAGGAAGTGGGGGAAGGCTCTGAGTTCAGCTTTGGTTTCTGGAACAGGATATGTTTTTTAGACATTGTGGTGGTGGTGGTTGTGTGTTTCATAAAGGGTGATGGAGGAAGTTTGGTGCATGAGGGTCTTGAAGACATATGGAAGAAACATGGATGGTTAGCAATTACAACTATGTTTGTCTCAGGTGCTGAGACAAAAATTGAAATCCTCAAAAGAGTTTTCAAATAATGTATCACATACTTTCTACCTATTCACTAGTAGCATTTTGTAAATTTTGCTTCCTCAGTCTCTCAACTCCTTCCTCCACCTCACCCTACCCGTAATGTACCACACACACAGGTTTTATTTTTCTTGATCCACTTGCAGGATGGTTGTAGGAATTATGATGGAAACCTCAAATACTTCATTTTCATTCCCTGGGTAAAGAGTCCGTGTTCACACTCATAAACCTAAGATTTAAATAACATTTTTTCTAGTTTGCCACTTACACGCAAACTTCCTCAATTTTTTCACTAGGGTCTATCAATAGCCTCTCTTCTTTCTACCTTTAATTTCAGGACTTAAAACAGAACTACTGATAATCTTTAATAATCATTTATTTTCACTCCTGTTTAGATCAACATTTCTCAATGGGGGGCCCTTATGGTCCTCTGTGGGCTCCCAGAATATTCCACAAGTGTCACAGGTGAAAATCACAGAAATGGGGTCCACAGCATGAGACAAAGGGACCTAACTGGTTGGATAGGGGCCCCACAGGAAGGAAATAAGGCCTGAAGGGAAGCACAGTTAGAACAAGGCTGAGAAACACTCCTCTGCATGGTTCCCATGATCCCTGTGTTTTTATAGGGGCCTCTTCTGGAGATGCTCAGATCTGGAAGTGACAGTGTGGTTTGTGCTCTACCAGCAGTTTGCAAGAGTCATAAGGCTGTGACTTGGTGGTGCTCAGGGAACCATGCAGTGCAAGTGCTCACATGCAGGGCCCGGCACCCGCCAAGCATGTGTTCTCTTTCTTTCTCTATTCTTACCCCGTGATTAGTTGTGTGACGTGGAGATTTTTTAAGGTTCTACAAATCCTCAATTTGAGCTTTTTTACCTTTTAATTTTTTAATTGAATTACTGTGAGGGACACAATTACAAAGTAACTGTTCATGATTGGGTGTCAGTCATATAATGTTCCAACACCCATCACTTCACCAGTGTACGTTTCCCACCACCACCAATGTGCCAGTTTCCCTCCACCCCCACCACCCTGCCTGTCTCTGTGGCAGCCATTTTTCTTTTCTCTCTCTTTCTGCCTCTGTCTCTCTCTCCTTCCCTCCCTCTGTCACTCTCTCCCTTCCTCCCTCCTTCTCTGTCTCTCTGCTCTCTGTCTTCTGTCTGTCTGTCTGTTCTGTCTGTCTGTCTGTCTGTCTATCTCTCTCTCTGCCTCATTTTTTTTTTTTTTGCTTTTTGGCGATGCACAGGGGTTACTCTTGGCTCTGCACTCAGGAATTACTCCTGGCAGTGCTCAGGATGTAATATGGGATGTAATATGAAATATGGGATGCTGGGATTTGAACCCGGGTCGGCCGCGGTGCAAGGCAAACACCCTACCTGCTTTGCTATTGCTCCAGCTCCCTCTCTGCCTCATTCTTTAAAAAACAAAATTTTTATATCCAGGTGACATTGACTTACAAGACTGTACAAATTTTTTAAAATTATTTTATTGAATCGCCATGAGATAGTTACAAGCTTTCATGTTTGGGTTACAATCACACAATGATCAAACACCCATCCCTCCACCAGTGCACATTCCCCTCCACCAATATCCCGGGAATACCCCCGCTTTTCCATCCTCCCCCTGCCTCCATGGCAGACAATATTCCCCATACTCTCTCTCTACTTTTGGGCATTATAGCTTGCAACACAGACACTGAGAGGTCATCATGTTTGGTCCATTATCTACTTTCGGCACGCATCTCCTATCCCAACTGGTTCCTCCAGCCATCATTTTCTTAGTGATCCCTTCTCTATTCCATCTGACTTCTCCCTTCTGCTCATGAAGCAGTCTTCCAGCTATGGGGCAATCCTCCTGACCCTTGTATCTACTGTCCTTGGGTGTCAAGGCTGTACATATGTATATGCTTTAGGAATGCCATGTGGCCACATCACATCCACCAGCAAAGTACCAATAGCCTCTGCCACTGTACATAGGACCCTTCCTTTCAGTCCCTCTCAGTCCCCTCTTTAAAACCCTCTGTCACCAGGTGAGGGCCTAAGGGCTTATTTTCCTTAGCCAGTGTCTGCTACCTGGTTCTGTTTCGTTGTAACCCACCCAGTCTCTTTCTCCTGAAGCTCAGGGCTTAGCACCAGCCTGTCTACTTCCCCATGTGTTGGAGCAAAAGGCAGGTTCATCTTCCTTCCTGCTGAACAGTATTCTCTTTGGACTTTCTTATGGTTTCCTCTGGGTTAGATTCAGGTTAGACACTTGGGTATACTGATTTTTGAGCTCCCAGTTAAGCCTGAGGAGACCAGACCAGAAGAGACTGTGGGGTGGGCTTTGTGGTCCATGCCAGGAGCCAACCCTTCCTGGGTGGGCACGGATCAGTCTGGACTCAGCTCAGATGATCAAGAAGAATCAGTGTGATTGCCAGCTACAAAACTTTGTCTTTTGGGTATGACAAGGATCCTGAGTCAAAAGGCAGACATGCGACAGGAACCTGAAATCAGGAACTTGCAAGAGCTCGACAAAGTGTCCAGAAGGGGCGGCAGCCGCTTTGAAGGGGAAACAACGGTAAGATGTGTGGGAGTCTCGTGTTGTCCAGAGCGCCATGTGACCCGGATTGCTCCGGTCAGCGTGTTTCTGCACCGATGCTGCTCCTTGTGGTTAAGCCGTGGGAGTCGAGTTCCAACAGTCAGGTGAATGTTGGGGTTTATGATCCTGAGAAAGTGCTGATGAACAGACAACATTTAAGAAATAAAATAATCGGAAGAGTTCCACTTTCTTAGAGAAGCGGGGGAGGGGAGCATTGTGGCACTTACCAGCAACTGGGAAAGAGGTGAAGATGTATTGTAGCCAGAGAGCTGATATTAGGGGCGTTTTTTTTTGTTTGTTTGTTTGTTTTAATTTGAGATCCATGATCAAGCAGGAAAGGCCAATACTACAGTTCTGTCTAAATGGCTAGAGTTGCTAGTCCTGAAATTGCCACTGGTCGTTTTGCTAAATGTGTGGGAAGTAAAGAGCACCCCATTCTGTAACCCAAATTTGACACTATTTGTCTGCCCACTACCATCCCCCCCCCACCACCCGCCGCTGCTGATTTGCCTGTGCCCCCGCTCTTGGAGCCATCATTGTGTGTCTCAGCTATGAAAGAAGGGGAAAAAAGGGAAAACAAAGCTGCCGGAGAACAAAGCGGCGATATTTACTGTTTTGTGGTGCTGGTCCCTCTTGAGCCTTGAGCCTCTGCGTGAGGCAGATGCAGGCGTGGTGTCTGCATTGCAGAGCCTTTTGATCTGAGTGCAGCCCTTTGATCTTGGACATGATTCAGGCCAGGGAAAATGGAGCTGTTGGTTTGTGTAATCATTTGCTCACTCCTAAAACCAAATCCTATCTTGCGGGCATTAAAATGTTTCAAAGCCAAAACATTATTTTTATTAAATTCATTTATTATAAAGCCCCAGAGCCTTCCACTTATAAAGCATTTTCCTTTTTGCTCTATCTTTCCACAGTTCTCCTTTGGCTGTCACATTAGCTTCCCATGTAGATGAAAGGAAGCAAACAGCCCACACTGGAATCCAGGACTTGTATGGACTGTGTCTGCTGTGTGAGCCTCTTTCTGTCTCTCTGCCCTCCCAGGTGGACACCAGCTAAAACACTGGGGCGCATCCCGCATCCCTCCCCTTCCAACCTCAGAAAAGTGCTTTGTCCCACCAGGATCAGGTCTGCAGGAAGACCAGCTGGGCTGAGGGAGAGCAAAGGGTCTCGGCATTAAGGGGAACAAAAGATCCCTCTGAGGTTTACCAACTTACTGAAAACACAGTTTCTCCTGCAGGGGTGGGAGAAAGTCAGCCTGTGTCCTCATGATCCCATCTGGGAGGCACAAGTATGCCCCATGGGGGTTACGGTCTTTGATCAATAGATAATGGAGCTTTGTTAAGATGACCAATCTGCTTGGAAGATACAACAGGCTGTAAACATCATCTGTCATATTTCTACGTGTGTGTATATGTGTGTGTGCGTGTCTGTGTGTGTGTGCGTGCGTGTGTTTCTGTGCATGCTCAGGCATTTTTCAGGCAGCAGAGCTCTTACTGACGTTTCATAAGGCACAGCACATTTCATGTGTCATTTTCAGGAAAGACGTCACTATGGAATGACAGCCTCCACCTCCAGTTGCAGCTAACTTTGGGTTGCTCTTATCACATGCATGTAAGGTCCTTACTTGGAAGCTTTTGTAAAATCCCTTCTTAAAAGGGAAGCAGGCAAGGGAAGAGCTTCCTTTACTTCCATGGCAGGCTCCTTTCAGAACACACAGGAGCTTTTCCCAGTAAAAAGTGAAGCCCTACGGCTGCTGACTGAGAATAGCACTGTAGCATTGTCATCCTGTTGTTCATCGATTTGCTCGAGCGGGCACCAGTAACGTCTCCATTGTGAGACTGAGACTTGCTGTTATTGTTTTTGCCATATCGAATATGCCACGAATAGCTTGGCAGGCTCTGCCGTGCGGATGGGCTATTCTCGGTAGCTTGCCGGGCTCTATGAGAGAGACCGAGGAATTGAACCTAGGTCGGCCGCGTGCAAGGCAAACACCCTACCTGCTGTGCTATCGCTCCAGTCCAGACTGAGAATAAAGCCGTAAAAATCATTTCTTAGGTTTCCTCTCCTACATCAGCGGAATGGAGCAGCATTGTCTACCACAAGTTTGCATGAACTCGCAGTATGTTTTGAAGTCCAGTACATTACACTGTATCATCTAGGGAGAGGCAGAAAACATGAAATGAAGGGGAAAAAAGCACATCCTCAGAGGCACACTCTCTTACCAGGCATAAAGAAGAGACTGGGAAATCTAGAACGTTCAGATGAGTGCCTAGTGAAAATATCAAATGCTGTTTGAATTCGTAGATGTGAGGGACCTGGAGCCTTCAGACTTACAGATGGAGAAAGTGGCAAAGTGGTGGTCTCACAGAAAGCCTCTGGAAAGTGACTGCAGGACTACGTGAAGATACTTGCAGTGACTGAACATTTAAACTTATTCAAGAGGGTTCGTTTTATGTTACTGTTCCATGCGTTAACTGACAAAAGAACCCCACAAAAATAAGGGAGACAGCAAGTGTGAGCAACTCATGAATTGGTAGAGTTTCATTAGCTGGCCTTTCTGAAACATGGCCGGATGGGGCCTCTGAGGAGGAGACTGAGGGGTGCTCGCAGGTGGGGAGGATTTGATGAGGAGTGATCTGGTCAGCCTCTGCCCTGTGCTGTCCTTAGAAGGCAACCCATGACTCCTGGAGGAAAACTCAAGGTCGAAGTATAGATCTCTCGGCAACTCTAAATTCTGACACTGTCCTGAGTAGTGAACTGGACTTCAAAATTTCTCGAGATGAGAGGGGCTTGCCTTTTCCTTGGCACAGAAGTGATCAGACTACAAAAAGGGTTGAACAGAGAGAAAACTTTGCCAGATAGTGGTTAATCCAACAGAGTGCCTCTCAAATTGGAACCCACAGAGGCTCTATGCAAATATAATTTATAGTAGTCTAACCTTTACAATATAAATATAATTAAAGTGATACATTAATAATAATACTTGGAGGAATTAGATGATCATCTCTTCACTGGTATGCTTGCATTATTCCAGCACCCACATTTATAATTGTGTTCACTCCTGTGACGGGCAAATGACATCCTGAAGCTCTTCATGAATGGAGGTGTAGCACTAAATTAAACCGGGGGAAAGGGTGGGAGAATTGAGTCATCCTTTGGCATAGGCACGCCACACAAAAAATGCCAGCCTTAGAGCCACACCAGCCTTATATGTATGCTATGAATTGGTTTCAACAGAACAATGTCATTTATACCATTAATTTAGTGTGGTTAATTTAAATTTTACTTATCAGTGAAGTTTTGTTTCCATTTTTTTTTCTTTTCATTCTTTTGGGTCACACTCGGCATTGCACAGGGGTTACTCTTGGCTCGTGCACTCAGGAATTATTCCTGGCGGTGCTTGGAGGACTATATGGCATGCTGGGAGTCGAACCTGGGTTGGCCACGTGCAAGGCAAAAGCCCTACCCGCTGTGCTATCGCTCCAGCCCCTTTGTTTCCATTTAATCTATAAATTTGGTTTGTTTTTCAGGACCATAAAACACATAATTTGTATCTATGTTTATATATATTTATATATATTTGTTTATATATTTATTATTTGGTTTTTGGGGATGCACGACCAGCTGTGCTCAGGGCTTACTTCTACTCTATGCTCAGGAATCACTTCTGAACCATATGTAGTGCTGGGGATCAAACCCTAGTTGTCAGGGACTGAACCCAAATGTGGCTGCATGCAAGGTAAGTGCCTTACCCGCTGTAATATCTCTCTGGCCCTCTATGTTGATATAATTTTACTTTTTTTTTTTAACCACACCAAGCCAGAGTACCCTTTAGCTCTATACTTGCCATGGTTGGGGGGTCATTGGTGATGCTGTGGATTGAAGAGGATAGGCCACATGCAAGTCAATCCCCGTGCTATATCTCTGATGCTATGCTATTGAATATTAAAATAGTAAGATATTAAATATTAAAATAGGTGAATTTACTTAGGCTAATTTAACACCCAGACCCCAGCAGGCCTTCTCTTTAGAAGCTCCTACAGCTCCTGGTACAAAAAGTAGATTGTTAGGGGAGTCCAAAAGCTCTATGCTATTTGATTAGATCCACAGGGAAGCATGAAGGCCTTTACTCAGGATTTTCTGAAGTCTAAACAGTGACTGGTTGAGAATGACTCAACAGCAACTTTAAGAGTTCTGCCTATTATCTTCCAACAAACACAAACAATAGCTTCCTGGTAGTTCACAAACAACTTTCACTCTATCTTCTTAGTCTTTTCTCTGGGGCTCAGTTATCCTCTCTTGTTTTTTTCAGCTCCCAGTCCTTGCTTCTCAGTGCAGGGTTGGCTGCTCCCTTTGTTCAGAATGCTGCTTTGGTAAACAGAAATGTCCAGACTTGACATTAAGGCTCAGATTTCACTTAAGCACAATTCTGATCAAGCAGTCTCAATAGGGTTGGGTTTCCCCCCAAATTTGCAAACTGCTGCTTTCTCACTGTGCTGTAACCCCAAATTGTGCTCTGCTTTCCACTTCTATTTTACGGTTCTCTTGGTTTGTCTCTAATCCAAACATTCAGACAGTCCCTCCGTAGTACTTGGAACTCAGAGGATGCTCTGGTCCAGTTAGGAGGTGCCCTTGAAGCTCTCTGCACAGGAAGTGCACACTCCTACTTCCTGAGTAGGAGCCAAGTTTAAAATAAATTTCCCTCTTGGGGTAGATGCTTGGGCATCCAGAGTTTTCTTGTGAAGCATTTATATTTTTGTTGCCAGCAGGTAACTATTTCTGGTTAAGTTTCCATGAGATTCTATTTGTTCCTTTGGCACTCTCAGCTGGGGACCTCTTAGACAGCAGTACTGTTCCAGGTGTAGTCAATACCAAAATGAATAAAATACTTGTATTGCCCTTCATGAGTTCTTACTGGGGATTCCATGCTTATTCAAATAGGTTGCAGTACATTGTGAGAAATGCCTCAGAAGATAATACCAATGCTATACTGTATAAGAAAATTACCTGAGGGGGGCTGGAGTGATAGTACAGCGGGTAGGGTGTTTGTCTTGCATGCGGCCGACCCGGGTTCGATTCCCAGCATCCCATACGGTCCCCTGAGCACCGCCAGGAGTAATTCCTTAGTGCATGATCCAGGAGTAACCCCTGTGCATCGCCGGGTGTGACCCAAAAAGGAAAAAAAAGAGAAAATTATTTGAAAGGGAAGGAAAGAGAGCACTTAACCACCTGGGAAGGTCAGTAGAGATGTTCTGAAGGGTATGGCATCAGCACTTCTCTGAATGGGACTTCTTTTGATAGGAAACTGGGATGAGTAGGGAAAGTTAAGAGTTAAAAGTTAAGAAGAATATGTAAAAATCTCAAAAAAAAAGTAGAACTGCATTGAGTTCAGGCAAAAGTGTAAGTAGCTTGAGATGACACAGCACAAGTTTGGGGTGTGTAGGTGTGTGTTGTAGGAAGGAGCAGGTAATAGATGCTCACTAGAAGTGAGGTACAAATTTGAAAGAGGCATAGATTACAGGCCAACCAGAGGTAATGCTGCTCTTTCTTCCACTTTGAAACCTATTCCACTATATTTCAAGCCACTGTCAAGGCCATTCCTACCTTAAGACTGCTATATTTTCTCTCTTTACCTTCATCTCTCTCATCTCTCCTTCCCTTCCTCCTTTCTTCTCTTCCTTTTTTTCTTCCCTCCCCTCCGCTCCCCTTCCCTCACTTCCTCTTCCATCCCACCCTTTTATGTCCACCCCTCTTCTCCACTCCTCTCTACCCCTTCCCTTCTCCTTCTCTCTCCTTCCCTTTCTCTTCCCATCCCTTCATTTCCCTTCCACCCATCTTTTCTTCTTTCCATTTTTCTGCTTAATAGCTTTATCACTCACATATCATACCTTCCATTTAAGGTATTTTTTTGAAAAGTTAAAAAATTCAATGTTTTTTTTTAAGGCTACTCACCAGTTGTGTGATGCATTTTATCATGATGCATTTTAGCATTATTTTATCACCTCAAGAAAAAAGCCCATAATCCCCGACCCCCTCCTCCTCAGCCCTATCAATCAATAATTGATTTTCTGTTTCCATGGATTTACTGATCTGGACATTCAATGTAGACAAAATAAGTGTTTTTCATGACTTGTTTCTTTCATTTAGCATGCTGTATTTTCTTTAGCAGCTACAGATTGGGTAGTAATTCTTACTTTAAATTTGCAAAGGAATAGGAAATTCATGCAAGAGAAGTAAACAGTGATGCAGTATTTGGGAATTAGAATAAAGCAAAGCTAAAAGGATTCAGTTTCATGTAAGATATTTTCTTTCTGGGGCCATGGTTCCCCAGGTATAAATATTTGTCTGACAAAAGTTTTCCTCTTGTTTCAAGCAGTGGGTATGTCTTGAACCCTGTTGTCTACGGTTTATGTCTTCATATCCTAACTGGTACAGACAATCCCTTTTTGTCCCCACAGTTGTCTCGCTGTTGTTGCCATAAAAACACCACTGAATTATTCGCTTCTTTATGAGCCTTCTGCTCCGTATTGGAAAGACATGAAATTTTTTCTCCCCCAGAACAAGTTTGATGAACTGGTAAGTGGTATAAGCTGGATCCGAAACTGTTTTTGTAAATGTGGTAAATTCCCATTTGCAAATTCAACAGGGCAGCCCTTGTCCATTTCATCTGTCCCCGTGCAGAGTTGCTGAGTTCTGAAATGGTCTGGTTTCTTTCTCACTGAGCATTGTTGGCACATTTTCAAAGACCACATCAGTCTGTGCGAGCAGCCCTGGATCATTTCCATGCAGCTGTCTCCGGGGTTTAGATCTCCTCAGATGGAAACTTGTAAAGACTGGCTGCCATTTTGGGTTGCAGTCTAGTGATTCTCCTTCCTTTATGACTTGAAGGTTTGATTTTAAATTTGTTTGGAGAATGTCACAGTTAGCTTGAATCACTTTATGCTTTCTTGTTAAAATAGAAAGGAATATGCAGTACTTGACTCCTACTATCTGAGCTAAACTACTTGTTTCTGAATGCTACATGAGTCTAAGGAATGCTATGTCAATAATTTTGTAAGGCACCTAGGTGCAGAAGCTTCTTCTCTCTTACCCTCTCTCCTCTAGCAAAGCATGTCCAGATTACCACCCTTACTAAACAGTAAAGTTTAAGAGCCAATTGAACATAACTTTGTTTTCCTTTTGTTGTGTTTTGTTTCTTTCTGTCTTTTTCAATCAAACTCATAATTACCAAAGTATGATTTCAAATATTTGCCTAAAATTTTACCTGGGAATGTTTTGATAGAAATTTGAGGTTGTCATTCAATGACTTTAAAGTTATGCTAAACAAAAAGTGGAAAATGGAGGAGGTAGGTTTGGGATACCACGTAGAGAGACTGTTCAGTTCTCACCTACCCTCAGCCTAGTTGAACCTGAAGTCCAAGGCCAGCTTGCCTATAGATAACAGCTACGACACAGAATCTGATGTGAGAACCAACTTCTCTAAGAGTTGATGGGATGGTGAAAGCTTGAGATAGGAAGAGCCAGGAGTGGGTGAGCAGAAGACTTCTCATTAGATATCAGATCTTGGATCAGCCTGGTGTGTTGCAGAGCAAAGGTTTTATTTTTATCTTTTGGTTTTTAGGCCACATGCCATGATGCCAAGGCTTACTCCTGGTACCATGCTCAGGGATCACTCTCAGCAGTGCTCAGGGAACCATATGCTGTGCTGGGTGTGGGTAAATTGTATACAAGACAACCCCCTCAAAAAGCCAATTGTATGTAAATTTGATTTCTCAGGTATTTATTTATTTATTTTGTGAGCTATACCTGGCAGTGCTCAGGGCTTACTCATGGCTCTGTATTAGGAGAAGCTCCGGAGACCATATGGGATGCCAGAGATCAAATCTGGTTCACTTGCATGCAAGGAAAGTGAACCTTTCATACATCTCACCCCAGTCTCAAAGCACAGGCTTATTTTGATTTGTGTTGGGATCACTAATGGTTGTGCTTTGGATTTGCTCTGTGCTCAGGGATCACTCAGGGAACCACATGGAGTGCCATAGATTAAACCTAGATCATCTGTGTGCAAGGTACCCCCTGTACTATTTCTCCAGTTCCCCTAAAACACATGTTTTAAATCAGTTCATCTGTGGTGGTTTGGGCTCAGTGGTTCAGTGGCTGTGTGATATTGGGAACATTATTTGTATCATACAAATCTATGTCTAATATGTATATTATAACTGGTACTAATGTAATATTTCCCATAAAAGAAATATGACAACATGGAGGTCATTGTAAAATTCATTAAGTTCATGGAATGTTGCAAGTATGGGGAGTATTGGGATTGATTGCAAGTGTGGGTTCAGGATCATTGCAAGTCTGGGGCATCTGAGATTCAAGATCTGGCTCTGTTCCTATCTAGTGCAGCTTGTGAGGGGAGCCAAGTCAGAATGCCTGATGGGAGATTTGGCATGATCTATGGATTCAACTGTTTTTCTATTGTTGTGTTTGCTTGCCTGCTCTGTGCTGAACCCACTGAACAGGTGCAGTGGGATGGGGCAGGGCTTCAACTACCGGGGCTCATGCTCTGAATGCTCCTGCTAGTCTAGTGGAGTTGCCCGAAATGACCCTACGGTTCAGCTTGCACCAGAGCCCCCAGGAAGGCCACAGTGCTCTGGGGGCGTTTGACTAGATTTGATGGGGAAGGGGAAAAAATATTCAGCATATTCAACATAGTGCTGACCTCTGGGGTGAATATGAGGCAGAGGGCACAGTGGGAGGGTAATATGGCACCTGAAACTTTTCAGTATGTCTGGCATGTTAAAAGAGGAAGAATCTGTTTGTTGTTTTTGTTTTGGTGTGGGGTGCACCCTGCAGTTCTCAGGGCTCATTCCTGCTCTGTACTCAGGGGTCACTCCTGGAGGGCCAGAGGGAATCCGGAACCCAGTCTGGAGATAGGGAGAGAACACAAGCCTGGCGCCTGGCTTTCTCCAAGCTTCCCAAGCTGAGTTTCCCAGCCCCAGACCTCCCAAGAGAGAGGCCCCACTGTGCCATGAGACCTTCAAAGCCCTCTGCCCGCCAAAGAGTGAGCTATAGAATCTGCATAGTTAGGAGAGTCAAGGACACCTTTGAGTGATTTTAATGAACTAAGTTGAATATTGAAAATGAAGTGATAACAGTCTGTTTTCCCTAACAAAAACTCCAAGGGTGGGATATGCCCCTAGGTAAAATAGTTCAGGTATTCGAATACTAAAGGTTTGCAAAAATGCACCCAGGAAAGAATATAGCAGGGAAGAACAGAATAGATAACAAATATTTACTGGCTGCAAAATGCTCCAGACAAGCATAGAATAAAACTGTTTAGGGTCTTTCAGATATAAGGACAACACTGGCTAAAATAGAGTGGGAAATTGTCTCAACCTTATAATTTTAGGGTGCCTTCTGATAGCTATGTAAAATACCCCAGCCTCTGGTCTTCTTATACCTATTGAATGTAAATGAGCTTCCCTGAGCCCAGGGGATACTGATAAATGGTGACCTGAGGGACTACTGATGACTGCCCAGGTGACCTAAAGCTTGAACAGGCCATGTGTGTTTGTGTGTCTTCTTCTGTGTGTGTCTGTCTCATTCTCTGTGACTGACCTTTGCTGGAGGAAGCTCAAAAATGCCAATCTGATTGGCTTTAGACAGTTTCCTAGTTCGGGGTTTCTTTCAAAGCTAAGAGGGGTCTCCTAAGTCATGTCCCACACCTTGATCAGACCTCCAGACTGGTTTAGCGTGGCCTATGCTACTATTATTGCCATGCTGGGCTTGAGCTTTCCCTCCCAGAGCTTCCATAGTTCTACCCGCCTCTGGCCTCTGCTGCTCACATGGGGTCCATTTCCTCCTGATACCTTAGTTTGGTGCCTTCCTACAAGGGATACAGAGGAGAGATGATAATAATCCTGGTCTCCATCAGGTGCACGTAAGCTGAGTGTTGGTTCCTCCAGAGGCAAGTCATGCAGATAACTGAGGTGGTGTTTGACTGTGCCCCTCACTTCTCACCAAATGTTTCCTTCTCCTTCCTCTTCCTCTCATCTCTCTTTCCCAGTCCTCCAGCACTTTCTGCCGAGGGGACCTAGACTATGTGCCTGCCTCTGAAGAGACCAGGACTAGCAAAAACACACTGGCAGTGTGACACAGTAGTTAGGGACAGTCAGACACACAGGATAAAGTAGTAGGGCAGTCGCCTGCAGGGGTGGAGTCATGGAGAGGGGTGACAAGGACAGAGGGAGAGGAGGAGCAACACAGGAAGATGAGGGGGAGCGGGAAGAGAAGAAAGGGTGGTACAATGAGGTGGAGGGGGGAAATGGTGTGGGAGCAGGAGGAGGAGGTGGATTCCCTGAGCCCTCTTGGAGGGGGGGGATGAAGAGGACAAGGACAAGTGCAGATTGTGTGCAGCGGAATGGCAGAATGATGTGCTCAGCTGAGCCAGAGGTGGGCAGGGAGAAGAGAAACTGCTGTGAGCTGTGATGACTGAGCCTATAGGGGCCAATGCTCAGTCTCCACCTCTCTCAGAGGTCAGTAGAGTGATCCTCAGGCCCCCAGAGTTCAGATGGTCACTGGCCTCGCCCTTTCCTTAGGAGGGAAGAGTCCCAAGAGAGTAGAGGGCTGTGCTTGCCTTGGCAGGAAAGATGACTACAAAGCAGCCCAAGCCCAAAATAGCTCCTGGGGGTTGACCGGAGGGAAATTGGATGGTTGGAGAGCTAGTCTGTGTGGGTGTGCCGTGCCCTCCCCTCACCCCACCAAGCTGAGAAGGGAGTGAGCTTTTTCTCCAGGGCGGAGTTGCAGCGTGGGTCCTGGCTACCCCAGCAAGCCGAGCCCTGATTTGCAAATAAACATTCAAAATTGGGAGCATTTTTGAGGCAGGCAGAATGGATCCCTTCTCCTTCAGCGTCTGTCCCTAAGCCTGTGGTATCCCCTTGGGATAATGCCCCTGGGAAAGGGCTGCCCCTCTGGCAATTGTCTGTGGGCCTTGTAGGGGAAGTCACTCGCCAGACTCTGGCCTAGACCCAGTCAGGTGCTGTGGAAACACGAGGAGGCCCCATCAACACGATGCCCCGAGGGCTTCCTCTCTCTCACTATTGCTGAGTTTGGGGAATTCGGTTCAGGGAAGTGATGCTGTCTCTCAGGCTGCCCCAGACCGCCAGGTATTCCCAGGGTACCCCTGAGACAGGCCCTTCAGCCCCTGCTCATTTCCTCCTCGTAAAGATGCAGGAAGTAGCAGCTCTTGGATGCAAACACACGTCAGCCTGCGAGAAGGAAGGGCTTTGGGAAAAAGATTCCGACTGGGAGTAAACAAGACAGATTTCATCAGCTTCTCAGACTCTGCTGGGACCTGCCACTTGTCATCTGCTCCTAAATTTGGCCTTTCTATTTTCCTTGCGCAGGATCTATGGGGAACCCTGGCATGAATTCCGGGATGAAACTGGAGCATTGATTTGATTGCCAAAGCCTTTACCTGTGATGGATCCAAGAATTAACAATGCTTGTAAGCATGACTCAGGATCATTTCATTAAAGTGTCTAGAATAGGGAAAGCGGCGGTTGAACAGATAAATTCCTTTCTTTCTTTCTTTACAAAGGACAAATTCCATTTAATTTTCATGGTTCTCCAGAAACTATGGGAGGTCAGCTTTTTTTTTTTTTTTTTGTCCTTTTAGCTAGGATGTTAGGTGGAAGTCAATCTCTGTATTTTGATGATATGGAGAGTTTTGATATCTCATCCCCCCCTTCCTGGGCAGGTAGAATGCTTTATTAACACCTCCCAACCCCCACCTTCCACCTTGAATCCTTTGTGCCAGGAAACAGGAGACAGAAACCCTTGGAGGCTGGTAACGTACCTGAAGTTGCTTAAACCACCTCACAGGTCTGTCTCCTTCTAATCCTGGGACACCAGTAGGAATCCTATTTGTTGTGTGTGTGTGTGTGTGTGTGTGTGTGTGTGTGTGTGTGTGTGTGTGTTTGTGTGTATGTAGCAGGGGGGCTCAGAAGTTTGGGGCAACACCCAGCTATGTGTACTGGGTTTACTTCTGGCTCTGCGTTCAGGGATCACTCCTGGCAGTGCTCAGAGGACCATATGTGTGGCGTTAAGGGATCAAACAGGGCTTAGCAGCATGAAAGACAAGTATCTCAGGCCCTCGACTTATAAAACAAAACCAATAATCACACCTTTATTTTTATCAGTTTTTTGTAGGGGTGGTGAGAAGGCCCACCTATACACAGGAACATCTCCTGGACTCAGTCTTCTGGGGTTACTCCCTATATCAGAGGACCATATGGTGTTGGGGATTGAACCCAGGACTCCTGCATACAGTCATGCACATCTGTCCACTAGCTCAATGACCTATCTCCCCAGTCCATTTTTTCTCTTTTTAAAAGTTTTTCTGAGGGACAGATGTAATGGTGCTCGGGGGCTATGTGGTACCTAGGATTAAACTCAACTATACACGGCATATGCTCTACCACTCCCTGGGGTCCCTCAATGACTTTGCTACTCTCAGTGTGAGCATGGAGTCCACACATAATCGGCTCATCTTCGGTGCTGAAGCATCAAATTTAGGGGGCTGCTGTTCTTGGGTGCCAACTGATGAAGGACTAGGTGGATAGGCTCATGGAAAGACAGGAAGAAGAAGCAGGAACAAAACCTTTGAAGATCAAAAGATCCTTTATTTCTTTCCCAGCTATTTCTGTCACTCATTTGAAATTTTGTTTCCCATGATCGTACTGATTTTCTTCTGGATTTGAGGAGATTAAATGATGTAGCAGATATGGAAATGCCTCTTCAGCAGTACTGAGATTTCTGTGGGAAAAGTATCGTCATGAGTGGAAGCAAGTGACTGTGCCTGGGAATGGATCAGCCAAACGTCTGCAGATCCCTCCGAGTCTAGCTGAGTGATCTAACTTGTCTGGATGCCTAGTCGGTACAAGGAAGTTGGGTTGAGGATTACTGAGGTCTATGAATTGGATCTCTATTGTCAGACAAAGAGAGGAGGCTGCATAGGTTTTCTCCTGCTTCTGATTCCCGTCCTCCTCCTTGCTCAGTGGGGTCCTGACCACTCCTTCAGGGAATATGTACATGCAGGTGTGGAGTGTGTGTGCCAAAGGCAGGAGCCAGCAGGCAGGAGACCTCTAGACGCCAGTTACCATGGCTCTGCTTTTGCTGTGAAGTCATCCTGATGGGTCAAATTCTTGACAGTCCATTAGGAGGACAGATCAAGGAGGCAGCGAATTTTGTGTTGGTTGAAATCTCCCATTTTGGGGCAATGCATCCAGATGTACACAAGGAAACATTTTTCAGTATAGCATCTGCCAGACTGGACAGGAACAATACTTGTCACTTTTAAACCAACAAGATCAGTTTTTCCCACAGCAGCTAGACAATATAAACAGAGCTCTTGGCTGTGTACTAAAACTAAATCACCTCAAAGCATGAGGAGTAGAACCTTTATAATCAGGACCCTCAATTCATCAGAGTAATTGCCTTGTGCTTTCACAAGAAAGATAAGCAAGCAACACACAAAGCTTGTGGGCCAGGTGTTGGTGAATTAAAATATTAGTTTGTGCTTTGTGCTGTGATAGAAGAATGCACAAATGAGACCTTTTTGTGTCTCCCTAATTTTCTCCCACCTTGACTGTGAACTCCCCAGGGCAGAGGAGGGGAGGGTCTTTGAAGTATGTGAGTGAAAGCTGAGAAGAGGGAGCTGTCTGAAACTAGGGTGTGGATGGAGAATAGGAAGTTACCATGGAGACACAGCACATAGATTTAATTTAATATTGATTTTTGTGTCAGGAAGAAGAAGCTGCCCTTGCATATGGCACCCCAGTGGTTAGTAAAGAGACCTTGGAGGGGCTGAAGCCCAGGAAATAGAATTCCTGGCCCCAGAAACAATTGCTTCCTCTGCCTCTAGTATGGGCTAAGAACTTGTAGGCACAAGACATTAAGATATCATTGTTGGCTCTTTGTATAATCCTAGTAGGTTAGGGAGCCCCCATTAGGTACTGAGATTGAATTTTGGAATCATGGCTTAGAGTTGAGTTGCAAGAAAATAAGTAAATATGATCTTTCCTGTACAATTCTTATGTGTTTGTAAACTTACCTTGACTGGGTTGGCAATATTTATTTAAGAAAGACAAATTCCAGGGTGTTTTGTGAGATTGATTGATACTCACTCCAGTTCTCACCATCTACATTGTCTACCCTATAAGGACTTGGAGAGTTGGGGGTAGAGAAAGAGGAAAGCCGATGGCCAAGTTTCAGAAATCAGGGTATTGGAACTCAGAGGTGACTATGATTCACCTCAGTCAGAAGCTGGGATTTTCTTTTTTTTAACCTCTCTTCCCATCGGGAATCCCTGAGTCCCCTAGAGGTTGTAACAATAGCAACCCAGGTGCTGTGCTAAGCATGTTGTGTACCTCAACTCATTTAACCCCCTTAATATCCTTGGGAGGTATATGGACTCCCGATACACAGTTAAAAAAATAGTTGCAGAGATATTCGAAAGTACACAGTGAGGAAGGGGGAAAACCAGGTGTGAAGAAAGCAGTCTGGTTTTAAGGTTTATTCTTAGCAAGTACATTTTCCTGCCTTTTAACCAGGCACAGGAGAAGTTCTTCTGGGAAATGCTCATGGATATTCAGGATGAAAATCCAGGTATAATCAAGGAAAGGTCCAACATGAGTATTATTTGTGGCCACTCAGAAGGTATTTTGATCTTTGTGGGTTTTTTTATTTTTTAGAATGTTTTTTGCAAATCCTTAAATAAAAAGAGATTTCCAGGCAATCATTGATTGTTCACTTCAGAAATGTGAAGTTTAGCACGTTTTGATTCATCTCAGATTTATCTCTGCTTCAACATAGACTAACTGAAGTGCCCTGGAGCAGATGAAAAGTGATTCTTCCAGAGTCATAACTCTGTAAGTCACCAAAGCTGGTCTGTTCTACAGGACTCTTCTTCAAAACTGCTGAAATCCCAGGATAAAGTCATAAAAGCAGTGTGTTTGTTTTTTTGCAACAACAGTGAATTCTGGCAAAGTATATGGTGAAAACAGAGAGTAGATGGTTCCATCTGGGCATTCCATTGAAATGAAATTTGACTAGGGATTTGGGGAGATTTCTTACTACCTTGGGGAATTCCTGTGTGGATGTAAACAGAACTTAATATTTGTTTTTAGGTAAATACTCAAAAGGTCATAACAAGTGAGGGTTTAGAGGATACAGCAATGATTTTTTTCTTTAAGCCCATGAATTATTATACTTGAGTACCTGTAACACTACTTTTGAATTTGAAGATATTTGTCATAGTAATCTCAACCTATGGTTCTATGGTAGAGGAGTTACATAAAAACCGATCTATTTATATTCTCTGTGGGTTTTAATCTTATCCTAAGAAGGTATAACAATCAAGTGACTAGAAGCTTCCTTTTTATAAAACTTCAGACCATACTATTCTTCTCAGTCCCTCTACCAGTGGGAGCTGTCACCGACTCTGCAATAATATCAGGCTCCAGCAATGATCATATTACTGAAAAAATCATCTGACAACCATTTTGTCATCAGTATATTACTATTATCTTTCATTTCTGATGCAAATTTCTCTTTTAATTTGCATCTCTGACACTGTTGCAAAAAACTCTGTTTACCCATCCCTCCATTAATCCATCCATCTTTCCATCCATCCATCGCTGTTCATCCATCCATCCATCCATCCATCCATCCATCCATCCATCCTTTCAATTTTCCATTCAATCTGTGCCTCTATTCAAGCATCATCCATTACCTGCCTTCTCTGAGTCAGGCCTCTCTCAATACTCTACATGATTCTACCTTCTTGGGGCACCTGAGGACTGCCAGTAGCCCTTTTTTCATTGCAAAGGGAAATACCGGAAGCCACCCCAGCTTTTT
Source organism: Sorex araneus (assembly GCF_027595985.1). Classification (NCBI taxonomy): domain Eukaryota; kingdom Metazoa; phylum Chordata; class Mammalia; order Eulipotyphla; family Soricidae; genus Sorex; species Sorex araneus. The sequence continues at coordinate 247,271,896 of NC_073302.1, forward strand.
TTTCTCTACTTATTCAAAGGTCACTAGGGTTCACTATAATTCTGGATTGATTGGTCTTCACTTCCTGTCCAGCATTTCTTCACACCGTTCCATGAAAGGAGATGGAGAGGAGGCATTGGGGGAGGGAAGTCACAGACTCACCTTTTCCCCTATGGAGTGGGGATCCTTAGAGAACAAAATAGCTTAAAGGTCTCTATATGTTAGGGAAAACAAGTTGTGGGAGTCTTGACTTAGTCCCTTTTCTTAAATAGTCTTAGAGACTTCTACTGCCTTTAGAGTGAACCACTACAGCTTAAAAGGCCCAGCAGAAACCATGGAAGCTGCATCCCCATTGGGGACACTATCTCTTGGTCAGAGAGTCTCAATAGCACAGACCTGTTGTCATTATTTTTGAGCTTTCAGTCAGGAGGGCACAGTCACTAGGAAAATACAGTGGACATTAGTTCAAAATCTCTGTGTAACCCCACCATGCTCTGTCCCCACACCCCCAACTTTCCAAGAACCTTGTTCTAATTGATGGCTCTTTCTTGTCGTCTGGAGAAACGGTCTCCCACTTTATATTGCTTTCTAGCTTCTGGTTTATGTGGCTGCTTAGCTGAAAACTTGAACTAAAGCTCTTGAGTTTCTAAACTTTGAGTTATACCTGAGGCATCTGACTTTACTCAGCTGTCATCGTGAGATGACATCAGGCCTGTCCCACTGTTCCCGGGCAATTTGGACCCCTCATCCAAAAGCAGCAGCTCCAGAGTGTCATCATCTGTCAGAGGAGCAAACTAGGGAAGCTTGTCCCATGGGTATCCCTGAAGGTTCCTTTCTTGGATTCTGAGTGGTGCCAGTTGAAAACACCCTCTTGAAACTTCCTTGAAGATTGCTTTACAAGTGACTGCAGGATGAAGCTACCTCAAGAACAATCCTTGTCTCTGGCTTGAGGCTCCGACCTGCTCTACCTACCTAACATGAGGCATCATCCCCCAGCCATTTGCAGAGGGAGTGTCTAGTGAAGCCCACGTGGCATTTAATAAGTTTCTCATCATCATGCCTGAGGACGAAAACAGTCTGTGTTCTGCCATGCCTCTGGCTGTGTAATTTTCAATCCTTAGAATACTTTCTACTTGTCATCCTGGATTCAATAAACATTCCTTAAACTAACCAGACACTTTTCTGGACAATGAAACAGAGAGAAGTTGCTTTTGTCCTTGAAGCTTTAGGACAATATTCAATTCTGTCTCCTGGGGCACTTTTCTTGTTAAGTACATCTTCTTTTACCTGTCTTCCCACTGAACCCTCAATGAGGGATTCCTCATTGCTCAGTTAGGACCATTTGCCAACTCTCATCATAGCACGTTATCAAGTAGAGTGAAAACTCTCTTGGTCAGCCCTCTGGGGATCATATTCACTCTGGAAAGTTGGGGTGAAGATGGCCTCTTATTCATGTTGCATACAGCGCCTAGCATATCATTTGCAGGTCAAAGACCCTCAATAGGATTTAATAGGTGAATAGATAAATAAACAATCCATCTTAATATCATTTTTAAATCATATCCTGCTGGAGGACTAAGAAGATGCTGCTGGATCTGGGAGTACAAACCAGAGAACAAACATGTGATTTTAATTTTAACTTGACCCTGAGGCTCTAGGCTGAATAAACAGAAGGTTAAAGATAAAACATTAGACTTTAAAAATGTTAATTTTCTCAACGTTTAAACTTAAGAAGAAAAATCCCTGCAATTTTACCCACACAGAGAGGGGGATGAAAAGGGGGGAGGGGTCTGCCAGGAGAGAGAGAGAAAGAGAGAGAGAGAGAGACAGACAGACAGAGACAGAGACAGAGATACAGAGACAGAGACAGAGACAGAGACACAGAGAGAAAAAGAGTCATGAATTTTATCTTGTCTCCTGGGCAACAAAAATAATTTTAGAGGAACAAAAAGAGAAATTAAGCCTCACAGAACAGTCTCTCTTTTAACCAAAAATATTAAAAAATTTTGAAAAGACTTTGCCCAAGCAAAAAGGGCTGGGAGTAAAACCAAGATGCAAGGAGATGAGGTGGTTGTCTATCTCACATCCTTTCCTGAAGGCAGGAATATGTGGTAAAACCTGGGCATGTTGTGCATGTTCCACGCGGCTGAGACAGAGCAGGGCTATGTGTGCGATGTTTATAAGTGTGAGGGGGAAGAGCACGTTGGAGCTATCGGTATAAGCTGTGCTGGAGACCAACCTTGAAACAGGATCAGCCCCAAGAGGTGTATAAAGGAATAAAGTGACAAACTCTCCGGGAAAAGGAGAGCAGGGCTGCCTGGAAGGATCACCCCTGCCTCTGACTTGGCTCTTCCACTCAGAGCCTCCTCCTGTCTGCCTTCATTAGGACAAAATTTCTGGGCTGCCGCTGGCAGGATTGTTTGCCTCCTCATCCTGGCACGCTGCGGCTGTGCTTGGTTGTCATGGAGATCAGCATTTCAACAATTCATCTGAACAGGGCCTGCTTATGTGGGGGTACAAGGCAGTGTCCAAAGAGCAGAGAGAAGCTCTGGTGGGGAGAGCTGTCAGCGCTAAGGAGTTGTCTAGGTGGGTGGGTTGACATTAACTTTCCCAAAGGCTTCTGCGTTGGATCTCATTCAGGATATATTTGGTAACGGCTTCATCAGTGCCTGTGATGTGTGACGTCAGCATAGATGATTTCTCCCACTAAGAATCTTCTAGCACTATCCGGGCTCCCACATTTGGTCATCATTCTTCTCACACCACAGTTCACGTTTCCATTGCCAGCATTTTATGTTGACAATGTGGCTCATGTGTTGCTGCTCTCACACGGTCTGTGGCATTAATCTAGAGATGGCTGAGTACCTCAGGCCTTCTGACCACTTCTACCTGCAGTAGTACCCAGACCTTAGTAGGGAAAAGGCCAGTACTCCAAGTCATGGTGGGAGAGGCACCCAAAGGTGCCAACCCAGAGCTATGGAAAGGAATATAACCTCTGAGTAAAACTAGCTAGTCCTTAAGAAGTCTCATGCTTTGTTTCATGTTACTGGCGTGAAGTCATTTTCAAGGCCTCAGCCCCTCTGCAAAATTATGAAAAAAGTCATCATGCAGAGCTTTGCAATTTGACCATATTTCATGCAAGAACAAGCTGCATGGTGATGCCCAAATGGTATTGGAGGCAGGACTTGCACATCACCAAAGTCACAGAAGGACTTGCTCTCTTAGTCTTCAGAATGAGAACAATATGTCATCCAGAAAAGCTAAATAAGTATGTCTCTATACACACATGTGCACAATAAAGAGGAGAAAATCTAATCGGTTTCAGGAAGATTTTCTATAAGATTGAGAAACTAAGAAAAGGGAAAACATTAGTTTTATTGAGAATTAAATTGTATGAACTCTCATTAAACATAGTCTTTGTGAAGAGAACTGTTCTCTATTATAATGTCAGCAAGATTAGGAGTTCTTATACATGTATTTGGTGAAAGTACTTCTAGAGAGGGAGGGATCCTTGCAAGCACAAGTCACCATGCTTTTTAAATGAAATGAGTCTTACATGTATGTCAAAACCCTTATCAGATGGTGCCTTAGTCTACTCAGCTCCCATAACAAAACACTGTGTCCTGGGGCTGGGGAGGGGAGTGGACTTTCAACAGTAGGAATTCACTCTCCCTCAGTTCTAGAGGCTTGAAGCCCAAGATCAAGGTACTAGTTTGGTTGCTTTTTGGGGGAGGGTTCACTTCCTGTCTTTCAGATGACTCCCTTCTAGCTGATGGAGAATAATGTTTGCCAATGTGTCTTGTAAGGGTATTAATTTTATCCTGAGGGCCCACCCTCATGATGTCATCTTACCTGAATTGCCTTCTGAAGGACCTGACCCATACATTTTTGGGGGCACATATACAGCCAGTCGTCAGTGCAAGAGTTGAGGTGTAAGAAGTCCTATGGCTGATCTAGGCAGATAGGGACTTGTTCTCAGGTGACGATGTTCAACCCAAGACGTCTTGCCGTTGATGGCACCATTTTGCTTCCAGAGAAGTTCTTCAGTCTGCTTTGTCCTTTTGAGGGGCTCATGGGAGGGATTTTGGAGCCTGATTTTTTCCTAAACCTTATTAGGTGCAGGAGAAAACCTAAATTGTATTAGAGTCTGTAATCTTATCTGTGGAGTGTTCGTCTAAGTCAGCACTACTTAAGTACTTCACCTTTAGTATCTCACTTAACTAGGGTAAAGCCTACTTATCTCATCGCTAGAGAAAGTCAAAAACACTAAGTGGCTCTACAAGACCACACAGTCTTAAAGTGACTCCATGGGGACTGAACTCAGGGTGCCAAGCTTCAGAGTCTGTGCCACCCCTAGGAGTGGAATGGACAGTGCCATAGTGAGGGATTGGACAAGGGTTGTTGTTCTTCTGAACAGATGGTGCTTGAATATATTGACTCTCCCTAGTCAGGGCTGGGGCAGGTATGCTAGGCTAGCTAGCGTGTGAAACGCTGTCGGTGTAACTGACTCATGAGTGTTTCCCAAGCTGAGAACACAGGCCCAGACTCGAATCCTCTGGTTCTTTTAATGCCAAACAATGAAGCAGCTAAACTTATTTGCGTCATATTCTCAATTTCCAGTTTTCTGCTTGGATAGAGGTCAAGTGTCTCTTAATCTAGAATCACAGGATTAAGGGAGCAGGTAATGACGGTTAAGTCACCTGAGACCTTTGGGTGCCATTGGATGGGAAACCTTAGGCAGGAGAGAGAGATCTGCTGGTCCTATCCTTTAAAGGGAATAACCTCTCTCCCTCCATTGGTCATGCTCCATAATCACCAGTATGCTGGATGGTCAATGATTCAGACATGTTGCCCCATGCTGTTAAGGATTCACTGTATCACTGTCATCCTGTGTTCATCGATTTACTTGAGCGGGCACCAGTAACATCTCCACTTGTCCCAGCCCCGAGATTTTAGCATCATCTCCTTACTCATCTTTCCCAACAATTGGGGGCTCTTTCAGGGTCAGTGGAATGAAACCTGTTATTGTTACTGTATTTGGCATATTGAATATGTCATGGGGAGCTTGCCAGGCTCTGCCATGTGGGCAGGATACTCTTGGTAGCTTGCCGGGCTCTCCGAGAGACATATATATATATATATATATATATGTACACACACATATATATATATATACACATGTGCATATGTATATATATTTCCTTTTATGATGATGTGTCACGCAGCCACTTTGCAGCCGCATGGTTCAGGAATATGTTCACTCATGCGTTGAGGCTTGGCCGGAGTGTGTGGAAAGCAGCCTGGAGCGTGATGGTGGTTGGGTATTGGATGTCGGCTGCTGGGGCTGGGTCGCTTAGGGAGGGGAGGGCTCTCACCTGCCCCCCTTTGGGGCACCCCGAGTGATAACAGCCTGACACGGAGTCTGGTAGCATGGTTAAGGGGGCTTCATTTTGTGCTCCCTTCCGGGAGAAGCAGCTGTGAGTTCTGGAGGGTGGTTGATGAGGAGATTATCTTGCACCAGCAGGAGGTGGCTTATGGGTGTAACTCCTAGGTCACCGGAGATTGGGGGAAGCAGGCAGAGGATCTCTGCTCCCAGGTCCTGTCGAGCCCAGAGTCCAAGATCACAAAGTTCCATTAAGCTGTTAAGGATTAGCGTCTACAAATTGATTGGTGTCACTTTTAATGTTTCTGTTTGTTTGTGCCAGGGACTGAGACCAGGGCCTCACACTTGTAAGACAAGTGACCTACTACTGGTCACATCCCAGGTCCACTTTTACGATTGTCACCAGTTGCTTCTTCTAGTGGTGTGGGCCGGCATGTACTGTGCTCAACAACACTGTGAATAGGGTGGGGGAGGAGTCAGGGCACGGAGAAGAAGGTGTATGTCTAATTGCCAAAACATATGCAATATATCAAAGTTGGGAGATATATAATAGTTGGGAGATATATTGGCAAGGGTTTGAACTTGGTTTGCCTCTGGGTTACTTTGGACAAATTACTTCATCTTCCCAAACTCTAGCTTCACCTACATAGTACAGTAATTCCATAGCAGGTTAATATCTGAACTAATTTAATGTGCCTGCCTTCTAGCGGGGTATCAACAACGCTAGTGTGTTTTTCTGAAATGCTGCAGATTGTACATTTGTACTTTAATGCTTCTGCTAGAATTTAATTGACATCGTATTTCTTTAGTAGGTTGCCTTTTAACTACTAATCTTTACAACAAGATGTGTTCAAGCTTCTGGGTTAAGAGCAGTATTAAGACAGGGAATAGCCAATTTGGAATTTAAGGATAATCATAGGACAACGAAGATCTCTCTCTCTCTCTCTCTCTCTCTCACATACACACACACACACACATCCATGCACAAACATCCTCCATGTCCAAGACAAATGTGAGGCTCTGAGCTTAGTGTTCACACATGTACTCCTGAGATGATCCTAAATGCCCACACAGCCTGGGGTCTTCAGAGAGGAGGGGAAAAGAATATATTAAAATAAAACAATTTCACTTAAATTCATTCCACATATCAAGCCTTAGAGGATGTTAACTGGAGCTCACATAGGTCGAATGGTCCAGGGCCTTGGACTCATCGCGTTTTTAGTGGCAAGGCATTTGTATACATCAAAATGACTACGGTTATGGGGCTCGAGCAATAGTACAGTGGGTAGGCTGTTTGCCTTGCCCGAGGCTGACCAGTGTTGGGTTCAATCCCTGGCATCCCATTTGGTCCCCTGAGCATTGCCAGGAGTAATTCCTGAATGCAGAGACAGGAATAACCTCTGAACATCGAGGGGTGTGACACAACAAAACAAAATTTTTTAAAAAATACTCAAACTAATAAAACTCAAACTGATCCAGTTGGGCCAGAGTGATAGTACAGCAGGGAGGTGTTTGCCTTGTTTGCTTGTGGCTGACCTAGATTCAATCCTGACACTCCATATGGTCCTCTGAGACCAACAAGGGGGATTCCTGAGTGCAGAACCAGAAACAGCTACTAAGCACCACAGGGTGTGCTCCCCCACCCCCCTAATAAAAAACACCCAATGAAACTATAGTCAGTTAACACTGCTATAAGAATAGTGCTGCTCATTAAACCCAAGATACAATAATTTAATTTTAAAACGTGACTTTTAAGAGTCAGGTTGGGGTGGGTGGGGACCCCCAATGCTGACATTGAGGGTGAGATTGGAGTCGCAAGATTCTATGTTTGAAATTCTATTGTTGACAGCTTTGTAAGTCATAGTGCCTAATTTTTATTTTAAAAAGGTAATTTCAAGTTATGTTTTCAAGTGCAGTATCAACTAACAACCATTATCACCTAGATGATGAATTCAGGCAAGTGAAAATAGGAAATTAGGGGGTTAAGCTGAGAGCAAGTGGAGCTGGGCCAAGAGGTCTGTGGCTAGCAGTGCCGGAACCAGAACCTGAAACCCAGCACTATGTGTTGCCCACCCTATCACCTCTGGGTATCGTCCTAGAGGCCCTGGCCTTGATGGGTCTGCACAGCACTGTAGGCTTGAGCCCTAGCCTGGGACTGTCAGAGCACCAACCTGAGCCTGACTGGAAAAAAAAAAAAGGGCAGGGGTGGGGGCTGGAGTAATGGCACAGCAGGTAGGGCATTTGCCTTGCACTCGGCCAACCCAGGTTCGATTCCCAGCATCCCGTATGGTCCCCTGAGCACAGCCAGGGATAAATCCTGAGTGCAGAGCCAGGAGTGACCCCTGAGCATTGCCAGGTGTGAACCAAAAAGCAAACAAGCAAACAAACAAAACAAACAAACAAAAAGGGCAGGGAGCAGGGAGGGGGAAACACCAGCAAATAATAACCCATTAGGAAAGAGAAACTCCTCACACACTCACAATGGTTTTTCAGACCAGGTTCTGCCTGAGGTCAATATTCCCAGAACAAAGCTGGGCAGGAGTTGGAGCTGGTTAGCAGGAGATGAGATGGTAGCTTAAGAGTTAGACCACGTGGGGCAGAAGCAGTGATACATCAGATAAGAAATTTGTCTTGTGCGTGACCCACCCAAGTTTGATTCCGGCACCACACTAAGCCCACCAGAAGTGGTCCCTAGGCACAGACCAGGAGTAAGTCCCCGAGTACCACTGGAAGTAGCCCCCAACAAAAAGAAATATATGCATTATTTTCTTAAAGAGCTAAACAATGATCTCTTACTCTTCTTCCCTGGAGATGGTGGTTTACAGAGATGATTTTTCTGCCTAAGTCTTTAGTAATGGGGTGAGCTGATGCTGCACTGTGCCGTTCTCTCCCCGGGGAACGTGAACTTTGCTGGCAGATAAAACCAGGGTAACAATAAAAAGCTACTGAAGTGGAATTGATGAGGGTGAAGGAATCATGATTGGCCAAGAAAGAAGGTTAGGAAGTTACCCGTGGAGATGCAGCACACAGATTTAATTTAATATTGATTTCCATGTCAGGAGGAAGAACCTGCCCTTGCAGGGATGCAAGCTGTTGTGGAGAAATCTGCTTAGCCTGGTCTGGGTGTGACTCTCCTTCTCCGAGAGCCTCTGGAAGGGCTGCTCATTCATCCCAGGCCATGGAAGCTGCCTAGAAACACGTTCACCCCAGAAGACTGCAGTGCAGTGTCTGGGCACCCTCGGATACAGGCTTTTTTTCTGGAGTCTGATGCTTCTCTTTGTGCCAGCATCAGGACCTTCCCCAAACCTGTAGCCTGCTCTCAGAAGTGATTCTTCAGAATCACACACTCTGGTTTTTGCCTCCTGGACACCAAGAGTTGTTGCTGGGTTTTTTGGTTTGGCTTTTCAAAACAAAAATAAAAACCCATGTTAGGGTTCCATTTTGGTAGCGTGTTTCTCTTTTGAGTTCCGCAGAAAATGGCGTGATTCAGGGGAATCTCTGTCTGGCATGGCAGCTTCTTGCACTTTTGTCAGCACAAACACTCACCCATTCATTGTCTGGCTGCCTGGCCACACAAATTGTGAGTGACACGTGAACAGTGCCAGGCCAGGGACAGGTGGATATGCTTGGGCTTGGGGCCCGGCCAGCCCTCCTATCATGTAATAAGAAAGCTCTCAAATAAACACAGTATGATTTAATTGAATTGGAGCTAAGAGATACAGTTTTTACAGAAACTAATTATGGCAGCAGCCTGGCATATTAGTGCGGTAAATCTCGCGGCTGCTGAGCCCTGGAGTGGCTGCCATGTGGTTTATTTGATCTCTTTCTCCTTCTCAGTTTCTTTCATCCAGTTTCTCTCCACTTAGCTCCTCTCTCTTATTTCTGGCATGGCATGTAAGAATTTGAATAAGGTTTAGGATTCGTCGTTCTGGGATTCCTCCTTCAGATCAATAAGTGTTTAGGATTCGGCATGAGAATGTGTGTGTGTGTGTGTGTGTGTGTGTGTGTGTGTGTGTGTGTATACGTGCATATGCATGTACATTGGCTTTCTGTCTGTCTACAAGGAGGATTCAGGCTGGAATTGTTCTAAGGCAGGGAAATGGGGCAGGGAGCAGTGACAACCTTGTGGAAATGATTCAGACAAACTTGATATCTTCTTAATAGCTTATCTTGGGTGATAGTAGGGTAAGGATGAGAGTTACAAAAAGGGGAAGAGGAGGGATATGAACACCTAGAATTAGAAATATCAGACACTCACTACTGTGGAATACTTCCTCCAATCTGTCACTATCATCCAGTAGCTCGAGCAGGCACCAGTAACGTCTCCATTGTGAGACTTGTTACTGCTTTTTCATATTGAATATGGCACTGGTAGCTTGCCAGGCTCTGCCGTGTGGTGAGATACTCTCAGTAGCTTGCCGGGCTCTCAGAGAGGGGCGGAGGAATTGAACCCGGGTCAGCCACATGCAAGGCAAACGCCCTACCTGCTGTGCTATAGCTCCAGCCCATCTATCTTCTAATAATGGGTTCACCCCTGTATAAAACATAAGCTTCCATTGGGAACGTGAGGCAGCCAGTATCCCTGCTGTGTGTAGGGTAGGGGCTGTGTTCTGCAGCAGGAGAGTTGGGTCACAGGAGAATTGTAGGGAGAAATGGTGAGCATACACATTGAGATGTACCCACCAGAGGGTTTCCTTCAACCCCTTGCCAGTGTAGCCAATCTCAGTGTGCCTTACAGCTCATTCCATTAAGGAGAAGCAGGCTTTGAAAGCCTCTTGCTTTCAACAGGGACCCTAAATTGTATGATCATTTTCCAGGAGGGTACTATTGAGAGAGTAAAAAAAATGGATATTAGAATCCAGCACAAATTCAATTTCATAGTGTCTGGGGTCCAGGATTTTTAACTGGACGTAAGACAGGATAGTATTTGAGGGAGGAAAATGGCTGCCTCCCTTTGGCTTATGGAAGGCCCTTCCAGATCACATGGAATTATATTCCATACCCCTCCTTTTTTTTTGTAGTGCAGAGGATTAAATCTAGGATCTCACAGATGCAAGGCAAGTGCTCTACCACTAAATTATATCCCCAGCTCCTGTATCAAATGATTCCAAGCTAGGACCTTAGGCTATAGCTTTTCGGTACCCCATGATCTCAAAGCTCTGTCCTGAGATCCCCAAATATCAAGGAAGAGAAAAAACAGAACAGAAAATTTGATTTCTGCTTTACTAGGCTCCTAAATTTAAGTGATTTCAATTTAATTTTTAATTTCTTTCTAAAGGCACTGAAATCCCTAACATCAGTGCCTGAATTAATCTACATTCTGTTACATACATTTACTATTAATTAAATTAATATACAGTTTACTAGAAGATATGTCAGCTGGGGAGCTAAGTTAATGGGCTTGAGTACATACACCATCTATGACTGAGGCCTTGAGTGAGGCACTGGCACCACCCAGCCCCCTGAGCAGTGCTGTGCCAGACCTTGGCAGCCTCAAGCACCACGAGGGTGGCCCTGGCCACTCCCAGTACCTCTGTTTTGTATTGCCAGACCCAATTATGGAACTGTCTGGCCTATTTCGATAAGAGAGTGGCCCCAGGTCCTCCTGAGCATTCCTGGGAGCCCTTCTAAAATTAAAAAGTTTTACAATATGTTTTTAGAAAACTAAACAAATTAAAAGCCATGCCAGAATGGTCTTTGACAAGGGTGCAACACCTTTTTTTTTTAAGTGAAATTACAATAGAGTCTCTAGGTTGGATGTAGGTTAGGAGGATGAAAAATGTGGAGCTGAAATCCCAATGCACACTCCTTTGTTCCTTTATTGTTGTTTTGTTGTTTTTATATTATGTTTATCAATACTTTGAAATGGGTATCACAACGAAGACTTGCTTGGCATTGAGTGAGAATGGGCACCCACACTAACGAGCCGGATCGTTTAGGGGGCACGTGGCACAGCCCTACCCTGAAATGAATCTCTACGTTGTAAATGATGAATGAGAAGAAGTTTTCATGTTATGTCCATTTATTTTGGCCTGAGCATGACCAAACTCAAGATAATGTCAAATTTAACCTTTTAAGAGGATTTCCTGGTATCTTATCTTGCATGGTTTCTTAGCAACGGTGGATGCAACAAGGATAAGGAGGAAGATTTCAAGGTAATGCCAGTTTTACCGGAGAAATCTGAACTCAGAGCAGCTATATTGTTTGTGTGGGAAAAGGTCTCTGACTTTGCTTCTCTGGAAACAAATCTCACCTACCTTGTGGTTGACAGTTCAGCCCTAAAATGCAGTAAATTATTTTCACAATGCTTCAGGAAGGAATTGTCCCATAGAAATGAGGATGTAGACATGGATGTTTGGGGACACCAGTTTGCTTTCTCTATAGGAAAAAAGTTGCAGCTAAATTCATCAGGGCTTGGGGATGAGGGTGGCCTATCAGAAGGGCTGGATTTTGCCCATGTTTTAAAATAATAATCACAAATTTGAATACTTAAAGGACATGAGGTGTTTTATCATTATTATTTTTTGGTCTTTGACAAGGGCACAACGATTGTCAAAATGAGGAAAATTAGGCTCTTCATTCAGCATCAAGTTCCAAGCTGTGGCTATTTCCCTGCACTAAAAATTTCCCAGGTACTGGTTGGATGTCCTATAGTCCAACTCAGTTTTGATAGTGCATACCTAGACATAGCTTAAGATTGCTTCCATCAAGGAATCAGTCACAAGACGTGATTCCAAGCCAACCCCAAGTCCAGTTCATGCCCTGAATAAATTTCTTGGGAGAGGGGCAAGGAACACTATCAATGCCTCGGCCCCCAGAGGACCCAGCAGATGTAGGGATGGACTTGGTTTCTAGAAAGCCTGGTGGGATGAGGTTTCTCTTCAACCTTCCACTTGTTTTACTTTTGTTTCCCAGAACTACCTGTGAAATAATTATAGTCCTTCTCTTAGAGTGCCTTTGGGTTTCGGTGAAGATGAAATGAGCTCATTGCTTTTGAAATACTTGACTGAAATAGAAAAATGGTCCTAAAATACAAGTGTATTTGTATTGGAGATATGGAGATACCTATGTTGGGTGTGCTCACTTCCTTGCTCAACATATAAAATTGGTTCCACATGAAATCACCAGAAAGTCTTCTTGTAATAACATGAATGTACTCATCACTTCTCACCTCTGGCACAAATTTGCTTCAGTCACTCTGAGGACCACTTGGTCTCACACCTGTGGACACCATCCTTGTCCACACCCCACACTGCCAAATTGAACTAGACATGAAACTCAGAATCATTATCTTCCACTAACCTGCCTTAAGCCCCAGACAATGGATATTCTTTCCTAGGAAGTAAATTTAGGGCTGGGCCACCTAAGATCAAAGCCTAGGAAAATTCAATAGAAGAAAACAAACAGCACCATTGCAGTTGCACCATTGTTTCAATGAGAGTTTAGTCCAAACGGATCCCTTAAATTGCCTTTTCCCGTTTTGAGCTGGCTGAGGAGTCTGTTTTATAAAGATCTGCCAGGGCTATTGTTTGTGGGATGCTGGGTTCCCAGGGTGGGTGTTTAAGAAATGAGTTAGATAAAAGCAGGGAAGACAATCATGAGTCAGGAAGCAACCACTCAAATATCTGAGAACTTTCGCAAAAGTTTGAGGGATAGGAAGTATTCCAATTTTAGTTAGACTTTGAAAACGTATTTTCTTCTTGAATCTAGTACTTTCTCACGTGCAATTTTTTTCTTGCTGTTAAGTTTCTATAAGGAATAGATTTTTAGTATGATACTCTGGTCACATATTCCATGGGATATATATAAATATATATAGCAGTATGTATATGCATATGTATATGCCTGTATAAAGCACTGTAGCACTGTAGCACACTGTCATCCTTTTGTTCATTGATTTGCTCGAGCGGGTACCAGTAACGTCTCCATTGTGAGATTTGTTGTTACTGTTTTTGGCATATCAAATACGCCACGGGTAGCTTGCTAGGCTCTGCTGTGCCGGTGGGATACTCTCGGTAGCTTGCCAGGCTCTCTTAGAAGGATGGAAGAATCAAACCCGGGTCAGCCACGTGCAAGGCAAACGCCCTACTGCTGTGCTATTGCTCCAGCCCCAGCCTATAATATAGGCTTATATTATAATATAGATTATAAGCTTAGAATATAAATATACCATAGTCTTATATATAGGTTTATGTTATCTTTTTCTATATCACATTTCATGATATGTATCATGGAATGTGATCTATCTACGTCTATAAAAAAGCCTATATATAGGCCTATATGTATATCCCATAGGAATATTATAACCTCAGTTATCTCTCTCTGACACCTGCTTTGTAGATGATATGGCTTCCATCCTAAACTGGTCTTGAAGAACAAGGCTCCAATATCTCAGATCATAAAGCAGAACACTCAATGTTTTCTCTTTTTATTGGGGAACATCTATAGGTCTAAAAACATGCCCATGCATTTTCAGCTATTCAATTTTCTCACATGAAGGGTGGAATGATCATTTCTCAGATTTTTCAATTCTCTGATAACTTCGCTTTTATTTTGGGGTCACATATGACTTTCCTCTTGTTCTGTGTTCAGGGTCTACTCCTGACCATGCTCAAAGGACCACATGTAGCAGTGGGAATGGAACCAGGGTCTGTTTGCGCAGGCAAGCACCTCATTTTCTATACTATTTCTCTGCCCTGATGTTCTGAAAAGTTTCTGATAGAGAATTTTGAGGCAATACATAGAGGGAATACTGCCTGGCTTAGCCTCTGGAAGTCAAACTTTGATTTTGGAAGATGCCACCAAGAGATTGGGAATGTCCCTTCTGAGAAATGATAGAAATGTTTTTCAAAAACCAAATAAAAAACAAGTCACATGGATCAGTCCACTTTAGTTGACAGGTCAGATGACTCGATACATTTATTGGAATTTCCTTCAATAAAGTCCTGAAGGATTTCAGCTGCAGTTTGGGTTTGTCTCATCCTCCTACTTGGTACAGAGCAGGAAAGAGGATGGAGAAGGATGGTTGGTAGGAAGTGAAGTACTTACACTCTTGCCACTCTTTCCTCCTTCTGAGCTGTGATGTGAGATCCTTCTCAGAGAAGCCAGAAGTGGAAGCAATAGCTTAGGTTTGAGAACTTGTCAATCTGAAAGTGGGAGCAAAAACTGACAGAAAAATCACATGGAGTCACAAGGAGAGCAAAAAAAAAAGTCACTCAAGATGTTCATTATTATGAGTGAAAAGACAAATTGGTTTCTCTGAAGTTCCTTCAGAAGATCTTCGTATGTTGAATTGCTAGCTGCTTTATTTGATAGATGACCCCATGTTTCCACTAGTGGGCCATGTGTAACTGAGCTTTGGATGAAGGTCTTTTAAAAGGAAGAACAGAGGGCTGGAGAGATAGTATAGGGGTTAGTGTTTGCTTTGCATGTACTTCACTCCCTGGCACTGCATGTGGTCCCCTAAATATCACCAGGAGTGATCCCTGAACAGAGTGATGGGAATAAACCCTAGTCACAACCAGATGTGACCTAAAACTTCCCCTACCAAAAAAAATGGGTTGGGGATGGAGAACAGTTACACCTGACTCAACCCCATTTTATAGGTAAAGGAACTGAAATTTAAGAAGATTGTTTACATAGCAAACCAAACACTGAAAGAATCATTTAAATCTAGTTAAGACTTTACTTGTTTTCTTCCCTGTCTTCCTGCCTTTGTGGCTGCCCTCAGTGGGGTTATTGAGGGTGAGCCATGTGGTCATTTCTCATCTCATCTTTTCTTCACTGAATGGCCAGGGCTGAATAGATTTTCCTAAAGTCATGTCTTTCTAGATGAATCCATGCCCCCCTCGCTTCCCACTCAATGTCTTCCTGTCACAGAGAACTATTGGCCATTTTGTAGTATTGGCATTTTTCTTGGCCTCCATTCCTGCCTTTGCACATTCATGCCTCTGGAATGCCTTTTCTCAGTCGTTTCTTCTGGGTAAGCTTCTGCTCATTCTTCAAGCCTCTTCTTGCTCCCTGTATGACACTAGCACTCAAGCCTCAGCCACTTTATAATCACTCTGTCATAGCCACGTCACCTGCAAGGTTCATAACCACATAGGCAGTCTTATCCCGGGGGTACAAATTGGAGGGCAGGAAGTTGGGCCCTTATTTACATAGATTTACACCTCAGCAGTGGCCAAGACCTAAATTTTGTCTTTGAATGAATGAAAGATTAATCAGTCTACGAGGAAGCGGTTACGAGTACCCCGGAACTGACGTCAAGTCTTCCAACTTGTAGTACGGAAATGCACACTCGGACATGTGTGGGAAATGTACACTGGTGAAGGGACAGGTATCAGAACATTACTGAAACCCAATCATGAACAATTTTATAACTGTGTATCTCACTCTGGTTCAATAAAAATTTAATTGATTAAAAAATGAAATTAACAAAAAAAAAAGAGTAGGTCACAGGTCTGAAATTTGGACCTGAGTTGGCTGAAGGCTAACCTTTGAGTGCTCCTGACCTTTGAGTTGTACTGCCTCAAATCCCCCACTGTAGTCTGCAACCAGAATGTACAGGGATGGATGGAGGAGGCGGAGAGAGCTGAGCAGGTGCGGCTCTGTCTGGAATGACATTTACTTTATCTGCAGACCTAGAATAAGACTCTAAATGGTATCAGGTCTGTAGGCCTGAACTGATGCGGGATGGGCAGAGTACTCTATTTGTTTTGCTTTGAAAGCACACCTGGCTGTGCTCAGTGACCACTCCTAGCCTTGAACTCTGGGGTCAGTCACCAGTGGTGGTTGGAGGTGACCATGGATGCACTCAGCCTTTTGAGCTTTGCTCTCTGGCCAGGTCCTCAATATGCATAGTCACCCAAGGACCAGGAGTCAGGACACCACAGGAACTACAAAATGAAATGTTATCGTTGAACACTGAGCATGAAGCGGTACACAGACACTCACACGCACAACGCGTGCACAGAATATACACAAATATACAACATTTCCCCGAACAATGGCTTCTTAGAGACGAGGCAACAGAGGTTCCAGAGTTTTTCAGTGTGTCAAGGGGAAAGGTCCCAGAGGAGCCCTGGTAAGAGGCTGAACAGTGACTCAGACTCCAAAACAACACTAGTAAGAACAAGCCCTGGGGGTCAGATGCTAGGCTGGGCACCTTTGTTGTATTTGCTCAGAGTTCTGGGCAGGAATTTGGGGTGGGAGGGCAGAAACTTTCAACTGTTCTATGCTAGTACCAAGCAATGGTCAAAGGCTGGGATTTGTCTGGGTTTCAAAACCCCTTGAAGGCTTGTTTGCTGCAAACCAAAGAGCTGCCAGGAGGTCTCCCCAAATATTTGAGAACAAGAGGCAATAAACACAAGCTGAACCTTTTACCAACTGGCTCCATCCAAAACCAAAATGAGAAATGAGAAATGAGTTGTTAGGGTAAGCATCTGTGTGAGTGTGTGTGTGTATTTAAGGCTGATGGGGAAAATTTTTTCTGTTTTAGATGGAAATATTCAGTTTGTACTATTTAAAGTTATGGTCAAATAATATAACAGATTTTTTCTAAAGCAATTATTTAATTTCTTAAAAAATAAATCACCATGAGATACAGTTACAGACTTACAGACCCCTGTGATTAGGTTTCAGTCATACAATAATCTAGTACCCATTCCTCCTTGAGTGCCCATCATTCTCCATCACCAATGTTCCCAGCATCCCTCCCCTCCATCTCCCCCTCCCCCGCCTCTGGCAGGCACATTCCCTTTTACTCTCTCTCTCTCTCTCTCTCTCTCTCCTTTTAGGTGTTATGGTTTGCAATACAGGCCATCATGTTTGGTCCATAGTCTACATTCAGCATGCATCTCCCATCCCAAGCGAGGCCTCTAAGCATCATTTACTCAGTGGTCCCTTCTCTATCCCAGCTGCCTTTTCCTCCAGCATGTGAGCCTGGCTTCAAAGACATGGAGCGATCTTCCTGGCCCTTATCTCTATTATCATTGGTTGTTAGTCTCCCATTCTGTTACTTATGTTCCACAAATGAGTGCAGGCATCCTATATCTGACCCTCTCTCTCTGACTCATTTCACTAAGCATGATATGCTCCATGTTGATCCACTTATATGGAAATTTCATGATTTCATCTTTTCTAGCAGCTGCATAATAGTATTATATTGTGTATATATATGTACCAAAGTTTCTTTAACCAGTCATCTGTTCTCAGGCACTTGGGTTTTTTCCCCCAGATTCTGGTTATTGTAAATAGTGTTGCAATAAACATACAAGTGCAGATGCCATTTCTATAGTATTTTTTTTTTTTTGCTTTTTGGGTCATACCTGGCGATGCACAGGGGTTACTCCTTGCTCTGCACTCAGGAATTACTTCTGGCGGTGCTCAGGGGACCATATGGGATGCTGGGGATCAAACCTGGGTTGGCTACATGCAAGGCAAACGCCCTACCCGCTGTGTTATCACTCCAGCCCCTCTATAGTATTTTTTTTGCATCTCCAGGATATATTCCCAGAATTTGTACTGCTGGGTTAAATGGGAGTACAATTTCTAGTTTTTTGAGAAACGTCCATATTGTTGTCCAAAAAGACTGAACCAGTCAGCATTCCCACCAGCAGTGAAGGAGTGTCCCCTTCTCTCCACATCCACGCCAACACCAGGAGCTTTTGTCTTTCTGGATGTGTGCCAATCTCTGTGGTGTGAGATGATATCTCATTGTTGTTTTGATCTGCATCTCCCTGATGATTAGTGATGAAGAGTATTATTTTCATGTGCCTTTTGGCCATTTGGATTTCTTCTTTCAAAAAGTATCCGTTCATTTAATTACCCCATTTTCTGATGGGATTGGATGTTTCCTACTGAGAGTATCCCGCGTGTACGACAGAGACTGGCAAATTACCTGTGGTGTATTTGATGGGCCAAAAACAATAACAATAAGTCTCACAATGGAGATATTACTGGTGCCCGCTCGAGCAAATTGATGAACAACAGGATGACAGTGCTACAGTGCTACAGAGTTCAGCCAGTGCTTTGCATATCTTTGATAATATAGCAGTTTTAATCTCTATGTATTTATACTTTAAAATAGCAGAACTGGCAGGACATAAAATCTTAGCACCTCAAATTTTTCACAAACACAATTTTTTTTCTTTTCGGGTCACACCCTGTGATGCACAGGGGTTAATCCTGGCGGTGCTCAGGGGACCCTATGTGATGCTGGGAATCAAACCTGAGTTGGCCGCGTGCAAGGCAAACACCCTACCTGTTGTGCTATTGCTCCAGCCCCACAAACACAATATCTTTAAGAAATCTTCATAACCTTTCAGTATCAATATTGCAAGCCACAAAGGGTGGGAGGGAGAGAGACAGACAGAGAGAGAGAGACAGAGAGGGAGGGAGGGAGGGAGGGAGGAAGGGAGGGAGACAGAGACAGAGAGAGACAGACAGACAGAGACAGAGACAGAGAGACATAGAGAGATAGAAACAGAGAGAGAGAGAGAGAGAGAAGAAAATCACCTGCCATAGGGTCAGGGAGGGGGTCAGGGGTGGGGGGGGGTGATGGGAGGAAACCTAGGGACACTGGTGCTGGGAAATGTACACTGGTGGAGAGATAGGTGTTGTAATACAGTATGACTGAATCCAATCATGAACAGCTTTGTAAGGGTCTAACTCATAGTGTTTCAATAAAAAAGTAAAAAAAAAAAAAAACAGAAAAAAATAAAAGTAGAATGTGGCCCTGAAAAAATAAAAGAAAGGGAAAAAGGAAAAGAGGCTAGAGCAATAGTACAGAAGGTAGAGTGCTTGTTTTGCTTGGGTTTGACCCCCAAATCTTCCTGTATATTCCTCTAAGTCCCGCCAGGAATGATCCCTGAGTGCAGAACACGGTGTACGCCCTGAGCACAGCTGGGTGTGGCCCCCAAATAAAGACAAAATAAAAGAGAGAGAGAAATTTAAAAAGTGGTTTTATTTGTTTATTTTTATTATCCTTCACTGCGGGGTTATCCTTGTTTTCCTTGAGTCCACTTGACAGAGTATAGATTTTATGCTCAGATTGTATAAATCATTTGTTCAAGATTACACTACTGTTATTAAGTTTTTCACACTCATTTTTTTCTGAATTTCTCTGTGTGTAACTATATAACTAATATAATGTCTCAGGCCAGATCAATTTTCAGCAGTAGGATATGGGACCAACTGTTTTCTCCACATTTTAGGTTTTCAAAAAGAAATTCAGGTAGTTGTTGATGTTACCCAATTCCTGGGTCTAGGGGCCAGAGGCTGGGTTGCACTTAGCAGTTTTCTTTGACTTTTCCTATTTTTCTTTTGATTTAGAAAATGATGTCAATTTACCTAATTCCTATGGTATCCATAGAGTATTTACTCATTTTGCTACTTGTTTGTTTTGTTTATTGTTTATGTGAACATAAACAGTATGTTCACATACTAGTTTTCTTTTTTTTTTTTTTTTTGGTGTGAGGAATCCAATCCAGAGCCTCATATATGCCAGGAACTCTACAAGAAGAAAACATCCAACCCCATCAGAAAATGGGCCGAAGAAATGAACAGAAACTTTTCTAAGGAAGAGATACGAATGGCCAAAAGGCAAATGAAAACATTCTCTGCATCACTAATCATCAGGGAGATGCGGATCAAAACAACTATGAGATACCACCTCACACCACAGAGAATGGCACACATCCAAAAGAACAAAAGCAACCTCTGTTGGAGAGGATGTGGGGAGAAAGGGACCCTTCTACACTGCTGGTGAGAATGCTGACTGGTTCAGCCCTTTTGGAAAATAATATGGACGCTTCTCAAAAAATTAGAAATTGAGCTTCCATTTGATCCAGTAATACCACTTCTGGGAATATATCCCGGAGAAACAAAAAGTATAGTCGAAATGACATCTGGACTTATATGTTCATCGCAGCACTGTTTACAATAGCCAGAATCTGGAAAAAACCCGAGTGCCTGAGAACAGATGAGTGGTTAAAGAAACTTTGGTACATCTATACAATGGAATACTATGCAGCTGTTAGAAAAGATGAAGTCATGACCTTTGCATATAAGTGGATCAACATAGAAAGTATCATGCTAAGTGAAATGAGTCAGAAAGAGAGAGACAGACATAGAAAGATTGCACTCATCTGTGGAATATAAAATAACAGAGTAGGAGACTAACACCCAAGAATAGTAGAAATAAATACCAGGAGGTTGACTCCATGGCTTGGAAGCTGGCCTCACATGCTGGGGGAAAAGGCAGCTCAGATAGAGAAGGGAACATCAAGTAAGCTCTGGTTGGAGGACCCGCTCAGGAGGGGAGAGGAGATGCGTGCTGAAAGTAGACTATAGATTGAACATGATGGCCACTCAATACCCCTATTGCGGAGCACAACACCCAAAAGGAGAGAGAGAGAACAAAAGGGAATGCTCTGCCCCTGAGGCAGGGAGGGGAGGGAGGGGGAATCAGACTGGGAGGTGGGAGGGAAACAGGGTTCACTGGTGGTGGAGAATGAACACTGGTAGAGGAAGAGGTGCTCGAACATTGTATGAGGGAAACATCACAAGTATGAAAATGTGTAAATTTGTTACTGTACCCTCATGGTGATTCACTAATTAATAAATAAAAAAAAATGTTTCAACACCAGGTTAGGGCGTTGGATCTTATTTTTTAATTTTTTTTTGTTTTTGGGGTCATACCCGGCAATGCACAAGGGTCACTCCTGGCTCATGCACTCAGGAATTACTCCTGGCAGTGCTCAGGGGACCATATGGGCTGCTGGGATTTGAATCCGGGTCGGCTGCGTGCAAGGCAAATGCCCTACCTGCTGTGCTATTGCTCCAACCCCTGGATCTTATTTGTTTTAAAAGTCACACTCAGGGATATTGGTCTATAATTTTCTTTCTTAGTGGTGTCTTTGTTTGCTTTTGGTATTAGGGCGATGTGTGCTTCATAGAAACTGTTTGGGAGAGTTCCTGTTTTTTTCAATTTCCTGGAAAAGCTTGAGGAAAATTGGCAACAGGTCTTCTTGGAATGTTTGAAAGAATTCACCAGTGAATCCATCTGGGCCTGGGCTTTTGCTTTTGGGGAGATTTTTTATTACAGTTTCAATTTCCTTAACATTAATGGGTCTATTCAAGTATTCCAAGTCTTCTTTGTTCAGACTTGGGAGATTGTAGGAGTCAAGGAATTCATCCATTTCTTTTAGGTTCTCTTGTTTTGTGGCATATAGACCTTCGAAATATCCCTGATGAACACCGATGCGAAGATCCTCAACAAAATACTAGCAAATAGGATCCAACAACTCAACAAGAAGATCATACACCATGACCAAGTGGGATTCATCCCGGGGATGCAGGGATGGTTTAACATCTGGAAATCAATCAACATAATCCATCATATCAACAAAAGTAAAGATAAAAACCATTTGATCATACCAATAGATGCAGAGAAAGCATTCGACAAGATTAAACATCCGTTCATGATGAAAACTCTCACCAAAATGGGTTTTGGAGGAACTTTCCTCAAGATAGTCGAAGCCATCTACCACAAGCCTACGGCAAGCATTATTCACAATGGAGAAAAACTAAGGGCCTTTCCTCTAAGATCAGGCACAAGACAAGGATGCCCACTCTCACCACTTCTCTTCAATATAGTACTGGAAGTACTTGCAATAGCTGTTAGACAAGAAAAAGAGATCAAGGGCATCCAGATAGGAAAGGAAGAAATCAAACTCTCACTATTTGCAGATGATATGATACTATATCTAGAGGAGCCCAAAGCCTCGACTAAGAAACTCTTAGAAACAATAGACTTATACAGTAAAGTTGCAGGCTACAAAATCAATACGCAAAAATCCATGGCTTTCCTATATACAAACAATGAGGCAGAGGAAAGAGACACGAAAAAAGCAATCCCATTCACAATCGTGCCCCAGAAAATCAAGTACCTCGGAATCAGCTTAACCAAGGATGTAGTATACCCATGACATTCTTCAAAGAAATGGATCAAGCAATCCTAAAATTCATATGGAACAACAAACGCCCACGGATAGCTAAAACAATTCTTGGGAAAAAGATGATGGGAGGCATCACCCTCCCCAACCTCAAACTCTACTACAAAGCAGTAACAATTAAAACAGCATGGTACTGGAACAAAGGCAGAGCCGTAGACCAATGGAACAGGGTGGAATATCCCTACACACAACCCCAAATGTATGATCATCTAATCTTTGATAAGGGAGCAAGAGATGTGAAGTGGAACAAGGAAAGTCTCTTCAACAAATGGTGCTGGAACAACTGGACAACCACATGCAAAAAAATGGGCTTAGACCTTGACCTGACACCATGCATAAAAGTCAGATCAAAATGGATTAAAGACCTCAACATTAGACCACAAACCATAAGGTACATTGAAGACAAGGTCGGCAAAACCCTCCACGATATTGAAGATAAAGGTATCTTCAAAGGTGACACAGAACTAAGCAATCTAGTAAAAACAGAGATCAACAAATGGGACTACATTAAACTAAAAAGCTTCTGCACCGCAAAAGATACAGTGACCAGAATCCAAAGACTATCCACAGAATGGGAAAGGATATTTACACAATACCCATCAGATAAGGGTTGATATCAATGGTATATAAAGCATTGGTTGAACTCTACAAGAAGAAAACATCCAAACCCATCAAAAAATGGGGCAAAGAAATGAACAGAAACTTTACCAAGGAAGAAATACGAATGGCCAAAAGGCACATGAAAAAGTGCTCTACACTGTTTACAATAGCCAGAATCTGGAAAAAACCCGAATGCCCCAAAACGGATGACTGGTTGAGGAAACTTTGGTACATCTATACAATGGAATACTATGCAGCTGTTAGAAAAAAGGAAGTCAAGAATTTTGTAGTTAAGTGGATGGGCATGAAAAGTTTCATGCTGAGTGAAATGAGTCAGAAAGAGAGAGACAGACATAGAAAGACAGCACTCATCTATGGTATATAGAATATCAGAGTGGGAGACTAATACCCAAGAACTGTAGAAATAAGTACCAGGAGGTTGACCCCATGGCTTCGCGGCTGGCCTCACGTTCCGGGGAAAGGGCAACTCAGAGAAGCGATCACCAACTACATTGTAGTTGAAGGCCATGTGGGGGAAGGGAGTTGCGGGCTGAATGAGGGCTAGAGACTGAGCACAGAGGCCACTCAACACCTTTATTGCAAACCACAACAGCTAATTAGAGAGAGAGAACAGAAGGGAATGCCCTGCCACAGTGGCAGGGTGGGGTGGGGGGGAGATGGGATTGGGGAGGGTGGGAGGGACGCCGGGTTTATGGGTGGTGGAGAATGGGCACTGGTGAAGGGATGGGTTCCCAAACTTTGTATGAGGGAAGTATAAGCACAAAAGTGTATAAATCTGTAACTGTACCCTCACGGTGATTCTCTAATTAAAAATAAATAAATTATAAAAAAAAAATAAAAAAAATAAAAACTTTCATTAAAAAAAAAAGAAAGAAAAAGTGCTCTACATCACTAATCATCAGAGAGATGCAGATCAAAGCAACCACGAGATACCACCTCACACCACAGAGACTAGCACACATCCAAAAGAACAAAAGCAACCGCTGTTGGAGAGGATGTGGGGAGAAAGGGACCCTTCTACACTGCTGGTGGGAATGCCGACTGGTTCAGCCCTTCTGGAAAACAATATGGACGACTCTCAAAAAATTAGAGGTTGAGCTCCCATTTGACCCAGCAATACCACTGCTGGGAATATATCCCAGAGAGGCAAAAAAGTACAATCGAAACAACATCTGCACTTGTATGTTCATCGCAGCACTATTTACAATAGCCAGAATCTGGAAAAAACCCGAATGCCCTAGAACGGATGACTGGTTGAGGAAACTTTGGTACATCTATACAATGGAATACTATGCAGCTGTCAGAAAAAAGGAGGTCATGGATTTTGTATTTAAGTGGATGGGCATGAAAAGTTTCATGCTGAGTGAAATGAGTCAGAAAGAGAGAGACAGACATAGAAAGATTGCACTCATCTAGGGTATATAGAATAACAGAGTGGGAGACTAACACCCAAGAATTGTAGAAATAAGTACTAGGAGGTTGACTCCATGGCTTGGAGGCTGGCCTCACATTCTGGGGAAAGGGCAACTCAGAGAAGCGATCACCAACTATAATGTAGTCGAAGGCCATGTGGGGGAAGGGAGTTGCGGGCTGAATGAGGGCTAGAGACTGAGCACAGTGGCCACTCAACACCTTTATTGCAAACCACAACAGCTAATTAGAGAGAGAGAACAGAAGGGAATGCCCTGCCACAGTGGCAGGGCGGGGTGGGGGGAGATGGGATCGGGGAGGGTGGGAGGGATGCTGGGTTTACTGGTGGTGGAGAATGGGCACTGGTGAAGGGATGGGTTCCCGAACTTTGTATGAGGGAAGCATAAGCACAAAAGTGTATAAATCTGTAAATGTGCCCTCATGGTGATTCACGAATTAAAAATAAATAAATTAATTTTAAAAAAAGTCACACTCTACCTACTTTGTTTCTAACTTGGTTCCAGTGTTTGGTAAGGGGCTTGTCTGGGTGAGAGGCTGACCTGTGATCTGAAGGGTTTGACGTGGTCCACATGCTCTCTGGGAAGCTCTTTGAAGTCATCCTTCCATGTGGATGTCCAGGAAGTCAACAGCATATAGAGGAAGTTCTTAGGTCAATTTTTGTAGGAAGGATTCAGTGCAAGAAAAATGTCCAAATGGTTCTAGCTTTTTTGAAATTACTCTTGAACTCAAATGTAAAATTCACATTTCATAAAAAAATAATGAGAATAAAACAAATCACCTTGGGGATATATTGGGTCTTTCATCAAAACGAATTGAACTAAAAAAAAAAACAGACATCAGCAACCAAAAATATCCATTCAGGACTTTTCTGATGCATTCATTTGTACTATGTGTTAGATTGCTGAATATCTGCCAATTCTTGGCAAGAACTACAACAAAATTCTCATAGATGGGAAGCTTTATGATTAAAGATATTTAACATGAATCAGTTCTGTTATAAAGAGATTTGCATGATTAAGCTAGGATCGTGGACAACATTTCTATATTCTTTTCAAAATGATGAATGTGGACACAGAATAGGAAATGAATTCACCCCAAATCAGGCACTAGGTAGTTATTTCACTCCATAGCTGACACTTCGTTCATTTATTGATTTATTTGTTCAGTAGGTATTTATTGCCTACCAAGTCTGGATGTGATTCCAGGCTCTGGAAATGCAGCAGTGACCAGCACCGCCTCCCCCCTCCTCCAGTCCTCCCATCCTCTTTTCCTCTCCCCCTCACCCCACCCCCTAGAATCTCTTTGCTCAGACCTTGCCTAGGAGCTGGGGATCTGGCCTGTTGCCTCAGAGCTTGCCGGTGACTACCAAATGTAAGTGTTGTGTTTAGCATGACATCAATATCTTCCGTAGCTCAGGGAGGAAGATTCATACCTCTAAAGTGGTACTCCATAATGGGTCTCTGTGAGAGTGTTCATTAAATTTGTCAGTTTTAGTACATTGATTTTACCCTGTGACTTCTAGAATAACAGACTTTGAAGTCTTTCTTGCTTTACTTCACATGGATATGAGTGAGAAGGTGTTTGAGAAATATTGGTTCTTTTTCAAGATTATAAAGCTATTGGTCCCTTGTTAATGAAGAATTTTTGCTCTGATGATATAAAAACAGTTTGAATTTTCATCAGAGGGCCTGTGGGAAAACTGGCAAGGGAAGAAGGTATGAAATCCAGCTCTGAGCTAGGGGGCTTTCAGTTCAGTCCTGTGCAATCTGCTGGTTGCTTTTTGGCACAGGTGCTGAGCTGGTATCGGCTGCATCAGTGGAGGATGGGACCTATGAGAGAAGTTGTCTCTAAACATGAGCAGGCCTCCTGATGGATGGTTTTGCTTTTCAAGCTTATTGTAGTCATAACAACCCTGGACTCCTGAGGGCAGAAATCCCTCTCCTTTCCCTCTTCTCAGAGAACTGGTTCATTAAAGCATTTTACAAACATAGAATGGACAAGTGAAAGAACCAAAGATCAAGAGAATGGACCACTTTTGGTCTCAGTAACTAAGGCCAAGCGTTCTACATTAGAGCTTCTGAAACTTTCCCTCTTGTGACACCTTTTCCTTTTTGGTGGGAGAAGAGAGTCTTTCAAGTGGTACTCAGGTGATCCAAGGGCCCTCCCAATGATTTTCAGGCAATTGGGTCAGCATTTCAATGCTTGGGTCCAAGGATATGATGCTGCTCAGGTGATGAGTGCCGGGGATCACCCAAACCACCCCAGCAGTGCTTAGGGTGACCTCAAGGGTGGCAACTAACATTGTTCCGTGGTATTGAACTAAAGTTGGTCACACGCAAAGCATGTGGATTCATACCTTGTGTTATCTCTGTGGCCAAGTTGGCAAAAGCTACTCGAAACACCTCGATTCATTATGCAATTGTTTTTTTGGAATAATTTTGTTGTTGTTGTTCAGTCAGAAAATCTTTATGTTTGCCAATTTTTTCATGATCCCCTACCCCCTTCTGGGTGTGTAACCCCCTGTGGGTCGAAAACCACAGTTTAAAATGTGAGGCTCTAGATTCCTGGGCTTCCATATATGTCTTAATAAAATCATAAGACAAGTTTCCTCAAACCTGAATAACTGTAGCAGGTCTCTCTCATTGCTAAATAGAGAAAATCTGCCACTTCACAGACCCTCACAGCAAGCCCTCTGGAAAACTCCAAGGAGGCATCAACTGACTTCGACAGTGAGTACCTTACATGTGCTATTTCCTCTAAAATTTGTAACAATCCTATCATTTAATCCCTTAATTTTCCCCATTTAATAAAACCAGAAAAGCAAAGCACAGAAATGTTCATAAACCTCTGAGCACTAACTCAAGCTAAGGAGTGCTAGAGACTCACACATGTGCACAAATCAGTATCTTGCAAGGAGAGTATCTTTTTCCCCTTTGTCTCAGTTTTGCAGTGGGAGGTGCATTCCCTAGGGGAGACTGGACTCTGGCAAAGCTCCATGGCTGAAACAAAGCCACTTCCTGTCAGGCTGCTCCCTCAGTCTGCTTAAATTGCAATAATAAACTCCACAGGCTGGGTGGCTTCTAAGCCACAAACATGTACGTCTCACATGCTCTGAAGACTGGAAGTTTGAGGTCATGGTGGTTATGGCCTGGTCCTCAGTAGCATCCTTTCCAGGTCACAGACAGCTCCACAAGGTGGTAGGTGCAGCAAGTGCTCCGACATCTTGCACACAGATTCCAGTCAAGAAGACTCCATCTCTATTACACAAGCTCCTCCAATGGCCCCACTTTAATATGCCATCCTCTCTGGGTGCTACGTTTTTCACACATGAATTTGGGCACCACACATAGTCACAACTTAAGCTAAGTCATGAGAAAAGGAAAACATTTATGCAAAGGAAGGGAAGAATAAAGAGGGAATCAGAATTCTAATTGGCTACTCCAGCACAAAGATTCTAAATGGCAGGAGCATTTGTGATGTGAAGATAGGAATCTAAATATTCTCAGAGAGGAGATAGAAGGTGTTGAAACTTGTAGAAATCTTTATTTATTTATTTATTTGCTTTTTGAGTCACATCCGGTGATGCTCAGTGGTTACTCCTGGCTCTGCACTCAGGAATTACTCCTGGCAGCGCTCGGGAGACCATACAGGATGCTGGGAATCGAACTCGGGTGCAAGGCAAGCGACCTATCCGCTGTGCTATCGCTCCCGCCCCAGAAACTTCTGGAAATCTTTGTGGCCATTAATTTTACAGTTACTGAAAGTGTCTTTTTATTAGAAAAGATGCTCTGACTCAATTCTTTTTTTTTTTTTTTTTTTTTTTTTATCCATTGCATTTTTTATTTTTTTTTTTTTATTTTTATTTTTTTTTAATTTATTTATTTTTAATTAGAGAATCACCGTGAGGGTACAGTTACAGATTTATACACTTTTGTGCTTATACTTCCCTCATACAAAGTTTGGAACCCATCCCTTCACCAGTGCCCGTTCTCCACCACCCGTAAACCCAGTGTCCCTCCCACCCTCCCCAATCCCATCTCCCCCCCACCCCACCCTGCCACTGTGGCAAGGCATTCCCTTCTGTTTTCTCTCTCTAATTAGCTGTTGTGGTTTGCAATAAAGGTGTTGAGTGGCCGCTGTGCTCAGTCTCTAGCCCTCATTCAGCCCGCAACTCCCTTCCCCCACATGGCCTTCGACTACAATGTAGTTGGTGATCGCTTCTCTGAGTTGACCTTTCCCCGGAACGTGAGGCCAGCCTCGAAGCCATGGAGTGAACCTCCTGGTACTTATTTCTACAGTTCTTGGGTGTTAGTCTCCCACTCTGTTATTCTATATACCATAGATGAGTGCAATCTTTCTATGTCTGTCTCTCTCCTTCTGACTCATTTCACTCAGCATGAAACTTTTCATGCCCATCCACTTGACTACAAAATTCTTGACCTCCTTTTTTCTAACAGCTGCATAGTATTCCATTGTATAGATGTACCAAAGTTTCCTTAACCAGTCATCCGTTCTGGGGCATTCGGGTTTTTTCCAGATTCTGGCTATTGTAAACAGTGCTGCGATGAACATACATGTGCAGATGCCATTTCGATTGTACTTTTTTGCCTCTCTGGGATATATTCCCAGCAGTGGTATTGCTGGGTCAAATGGGAATTCAATATCTAATTTTTTGAGAGTCGTCCATATTGTTTTCCAGAAGGGCTGAACCAGTCGGCATTCCCACCAGCAGTGAAGAAGGGTCCCTTTCTCCCCACATCCTCTCCAACAGCGGTTGCTTTTGTTCTTTTGGATGTGTGCTAGTCTCTGTGGTGTGAGGTGGTATCTCAAAGTTGTTTTGATCTGCATCTCTCTGATGATTAGTGATGCAGAGCACTTTTTCATGTGCCTTTTGGCCATTCGTATTTCTTCCTTGGTAAAGTTTCTGTTCATTTCTTCGCCCCATTTTTTGATGGGGTTGGATGTTTTCTTCTTGTAGAGTTCAACCAGTGCTTTATATACCATTGATATCAACCCCTTATCTGATGGGTATTGTGTAAATATCCTTTCCCATTCTGTGGATAGTCTTTGTATTCTGGTCACTGTATCTCTTGCGGTGCAGAAGCTTTTAAGTTTAATGTAGTCCCATTTGTTGATCTCTGTTTTTACTAGATTGCTTAGTTCCGTGTCTGACTCAATTCTTAAGTCCAAAGGTTATAAGTATGTTGACTAAGGAAAAGAAGCTCATGCAAACAATTTAAATTTTTGATTGTGAAGTTGTCTTGCTTTTATTTAAAGACCAACAAACTTAACATTCACAGGCATCACAACCCAGGGCACATACCCTGGAAAAGAACTTGATGAGATGAGGACCACTTTGAGAAATTGGCTCTGTGTTAGAAACATGGATCA
This sequence comes from Sorex araneus, assembly GCF_027595985.1. Taxonomy (NCBI): domain Eukaryota; kingdom Metazoa; phylum Chordata; class Mammalia; order Eulipotyphla; family Soricidae; genus Sorex; species Sorex araneus. Next base: position 247,301,719 of record NC_073302.1, read on the forward strand.
GGCGTTTTAAAGTCTGGGTTTTTATTAAAAAGCCACCTAGCTCATTTATATAAAGATTGTCAATACACACACACACTCACATATGTAAAATGGCCTCTGCTGGAAATATAGTATTCCCCACATAAAGAATTTGTTGTACTGCTCAAAAAATAAATAAATAGATAAATAGAAACCAAAAAAAAAACCTACCACTAAACAAAGAACAGATGTCCATGTCGTTGTCTGGTGATTGGTGACCTTGGGGAAGGGCCCAATCACCAATACACTCAGAGAACTGAAGATGCTATGCTTGAGGGTCTTTGGTTGCACGCTAGTCGACATGCTATTCATTATACCTGCATCTAGTGGCATTTGGGAAACCTTCCGGGCCTGCTATCTGACAGAAATCTGTACGCAGCTTTTATCTGAGTTATTTTTACTCCTGCTGCTGTGTCAAATAATTGTTAGTGCCACCTTTCCATCTCCCCTTGTTCTGCTGAAATGAATACAAGTCGCATCTACCTTTGAAGGCCTTGCTGGGCCTGTTTTGAGAGGGCCTGGGAGTTTAGTCATTTCATAGACTAAGAGACAAAGTTAGATACCTTGAACACCTGACCCAGATGCCAGTTACTTTTTCTTAGCATTTGAACTGGAAACTAGCTCTCCTGTCTTGGTCTTGGGATCTTCTCACTTATTTGTTCAACATTTACCCAACACTTCAGCTAGTTATTTGAGGAATTGAGATCAGGAAGTGAAGAAGGGCTCTGTCCTAAGGAGACGAGGTCTTGCTTATTAGGATTGTGAGAAGCAACTGAATGCTCATTGCGAAGGAAAAAAAAAGTGTCCAGATGCTGAGAGTGAGGCACCTTCCATCTTCCCACCTCTCCACTGTCCCATTCTTCACTGAATGCCGTGCAAGCCCGATCAACACAAATCCAGGATTCACTAAATAAAACAAATGGAAAACAAGATCCAAGTGAGGGCAGCCAAAATAACCCTCACAACTGCCTCCTTATCCCTCCTGAGAGATAGACAGCAAGGCGGCCTCCAGTGACAACTGTAGGATTCACAGCTGGGGCCTTTGCCCCCCACCCGAGCTCGGCCTGGGATGAATCACACGGTCAGAGAACAACGAGGCTATTTCTTGAGAGTCATTTGTCAAGTTGACATCCCTGCCTAGAGTTATTTAGGGCTTTCTAAAGGCACTTCTTCCCCTCCCTGCTACAGGAAGCACCTGCACGGCTGTTAAGTTGTGGTTTTGCTCAATAGCACTTTGATATCCCTCAAGGACATCAATTACTCTTCTGTGCCTCACAGCGTGCTCGAACTTTGGCCAATATAAAGAGAGAAGCATTAAGAGAGGATGATGAGGAGGAAGAGAATGGAGAGTTCTTCCAGGATCTGAAGCCAGACACTGATGGGAGAAAGGTGTCCACTAGGTAAAATCAGAGTCCTTCGCTAGCTGGACTTGGAACCTAACTAAAAGGTTCCCATAAAGCCACATGTCTCTTTTGGAGCAGAGCTATGTTGTATGCCATTGATTAAGAGAAAACACATACCCATCAGATGAGTGTGATGGGAGCAAAACTCATCTTTTTCAGGTAAATGACTTAAGGGAGAAAGGAACTGGGATGGAACCAGAGGCCACACCATAAATAATTAGAAGACATGATGAATGGATCTCTGAAAACAGTGAAGGGAATTAGAGTTGTTGAGTCGAGGGAAAGCTAGGCTGAACGAAGCAGCAGCGTTGATTACAGGGAGAGTAATGGTGCAGAGATTAGAGGTCATTTCCACTGAAACTGTGATGTGGGTGAGAGCTGCTTCCGTTGCTTCCTGAGGACTCCGTTCAGTGTGTGCTGGGCGCTCTGCGTCACACAGTGTTCTTCTGTGTGAGGTGGGGCCTCTCATTCGTGGGAGATTTGCATGAATCGAAATGACATCCTCTTACCGGGAATGATTTAGGGAAAGACTTGCTGACACCCAACCCTCTCTTATAGGTCACACTGCCCAGTATCTCTGCCTGAATCAGTTTGGCAGACTCTTGAGGGGTATCTAGATACTGTCTGATATCTCAAATCCATTTGCATACTGAGTTCCTACATATCTTCTTTAAAGTCATTTACTCTCATGCTCAAAAACCATTATATATTAATGCCTCCCTTATTTGTTTTTTTCAACAAATACTGCTGTCCTGTTTATTGTTGGATACGTGCTACACACTTGGCACTGTGGTTAGCTTTCTGCTCACCATGTGGTACAAGATAGGACAGGAGCTCAAGGAGGTCACTCAGTCTTTGTATCTCTGTCCTGAAACTTTTCAAGGCCTCTGCCCTTGGCTTTTAACATTTCTTTCTGATCCATGTCACTACAAAACTCTCGTACTTAGCCCTTTCCCTAAGCCCAAACTTCTCTGGACTGGGCCTCTTGTTTCTACTTCTACATAGAGTATCCTTGGCCCTAGCCTTTCAAAGCAGCAAGTAAGTCTCCATTGGGAGGACAGCTGTGGCCTCTGGGGTCTGACATGGCTCAAGCACCCGAGCTTGTACAGTGCTTACTTGGGATTAGAGATTTTTTGCTTGGGTACACATCGCAAAGCAGACAGCTGCCGTGCCTGCTCCAAACCCACTTCTGTCCTCACAGGGGATGAGTTGGGTAGAAACCTTGACCTCAGGAATCTTCTCTCCCTATGAAAAGTTCTGCAATGACAGATTGTAGGGCAGCTGGGTGCAGGCTGGTTCTTCCAGAGCCCTGCTTCTTAAAATGGGTGTAATATATTCCCACTTCTGGGGTGGGGTGGGGGACAGGAAGTGTTGTCCTGGAACATGGGACAGTAGTAGCTTCAGGTGCAGTTGGGAAGTGTTTTCTGTTTGTTCACTTCAGGAAGGTAGATTTGAGGAGGGGGAGAGAGGGCTCTAAGCCATGTTTTTCTGAAAACAACATAATTCAGGATTTTTCCAGAGAATTCTGCATTTATTAAGAAAAGGACATTATTAAGAAAATTTAGAGTTATCTATTCTCTAAATTTAAAGGAAGAAAGGCATTGGGGATTGCTTGATAAACCAATGCCATTTTACAGATGCTGAAGCTGAGAGAAACCAATTTACCCAAAGTCGCATGACAAGGTTGAAAAAGTCAAATCTGTTTTCTTCATTCACTTAGTATCCTATCTCCAAATAGTCCAGCAATTGGAATCTTACAGGATCAAGAATTGGGGGCTGGAGAAAAAAAAGTAGGGCTCTTGCTTTGCATGTGGCCAATTTGAGTTTGAATCTTGGCACCCCATATGGTCCCCCAAGCACTGCCTGGAGTAATCCCTGAGCATAGAGCCAGGAGTAAGTCCTGAGCACTCCTGGTGTGGCCCCCAAACAAAAACAAAACAAAAAAGAATCAAAACTTATATACACACATAAAAGAAATGGCTTCATATTGTGGATAATAAATAACTATGGCTATTGACAGCAAAACTGTTATCTGGCAATATCACTGTCACTGTCACTGTCATCCCATTGCTCATCAATTTGTTCAAGCGGGCACCAGTAACGTCTCTCATTGAGAGACTTATTGTTACTGTTTTTGGCATATCCAATATGCCACGCCACGGGTAGCTTGCCAGGCTCTGCCATGTGGGCTCAATACTCTCGGTAGCTTGCCGGGCTCTCCGAGAGGGGTGGAGGAAATCTGGCAATATAAAATATTTTATTTATTTATTTATTTATTTATTTTTGGGTTTTGGGTCAAATCTGGCAATGCACAGGGGTTACTCCTGGCTCTGTACTCAGGAATAACTCCTGGAGGTGCTCAGGGGACCATATGGGATGCTGGGAATCGAACCTGGGTCGGCCGCATGCAAGGCAAACACCCTACCTGCTGTGCTATCGCTCCAGCCCCTATTTATTTATTGGTATCATTAATTTATAGTGAACATTTATCTATAGGCTAAATTTTATTTATTTATAGGTCCATAGGAGTGTAACTCCTATATGTTTTAGGAGTACAATGTTATCACCGTATAGCCCCCACTAAGTACCAATATTCCTCTACTAGTCTCCATAAGATCTTTCCTGTCCACTCTTCTCTGTTACCCTTAGGTAATCTCAGTTCTATGGTTAGACATTAGGGGTTTGTTGTCATTGGGCACTGCCTACTCCTTTGCTTTGTTTCTTTGTACATTATCTGGTATTTATCTTATCCCTTCTGTCTTATTTATCTGAAGTTCTAGGGGCCATAAGTCTGACCCAAGGAATTCCTTCCCTTTTGAAGAATCCAGTGGAGACTATATTTTCTTGCTGTGTCCATTTTCTAGAGACTGCCTCCATTCTTTGGCACATGCCCCCTTCTTCCAAACCAGCAATGGTGTGGTGAGTCCTTGTCATCTCCTGTGACTTCCTCCTGTCTCCTTTCCTTTCTCCCTCTTCTATGTTTAAGATGCTTATGATTACATTGGGTTCACCTGTATAATTTTCCTGTTTTAAGGATAGATTAATAGCAACCTTAGCTCCTCTTTGTCATGTTGCAACATATTAGTGAATTCTAGGGAAAAGATATGACTATCTGTGTATATGTAGGGATGTGGGACTCATTATTCTGCCCTTCACAGAAAGGGAGTAGAAAATGAGAACAAAAGACCAACCACCTGTCTCATTTTTTTCTGAGTTTTAAAAATCTCTATGATCAGAAAAAGTTAATTTAAAGATGTTATGTATCTCTAACTTCAACCTTTAGTTTCTTGTGAGTCATGATTTGATCAATATGCTTAAGACACAAAATAAAGGAATGAAAATATTCAAATTTCCAGAAAAGGAGGTTTATGACTATTAGTTAGCATTGGATGAGGAGCAAGGAATAATATTCTAGTTTCCAAGGGCCTGATAATGCTTAGTATTCAAGAGTTGTCTAATTTGCCAGAGATGGGGCATTTTAAATGAGACATAGAGATAGAATCCATGACTTAAAGACCATTTAAGATCATTAGATCGGTTACTCATTAATGGGAGAAAAGAGACTTGGACAATTTAAGCAAGGAATCTACTAGGCTTTAACATTTCAGGTGGTATGGTTCCACAGAATCATGATCTCTCAGAATCTGAAGAATCCTTATCTGCCATTAAAGTTAACGAGAGCCTTTTACTACCTTTGACTATGTATTCTTCTTCTTCTTTGTAAAGCTTGATCAGAGATAAGAAATCATCTAGGTTGCCTTGGACTTTCCCAATTCCTGAGCCTATGTCTTTATCTAGACCCCAAATTTTATCTCTAATTCATGGAGTTGATAAGAAAATCAGTTGAACTATCTTTTCTGATCTTTTATTTTCCAGGATGGTAGGATGCTAACTGCTGCTATAGCTTTGTGTGGAGAGTTGGGGATCCACTAAGCCACATGTAGTATTTATCCTTCACTCTTGAGTGTAAGGCAGGTAGGTCTAGAGAGGAATTATCTGTCAGCAGACCCAGTGACTTCACAGAGCTCCTTTGTCCTTAGATACAGTAGTAATTATTCCTTAATAAGCCCAGAAACCCTACTGGTGACAGACCATGTCTTCCTTCTTACGTAGGACACATGGTCCAGGAGCCCTAATAACGTACTTCACAGGCTTAATCATATTGAATGAGCCAAGTAATATAATTCCCTGGGTACTATTATTATTATTACTATTATTATTACTACTACTACTACTACTATTATTAAGGGCTGGAGCGATAGCACAGCGGTAGGGTGTTCGCCTTTCACGCGGCCGACCGGTGTTCGTATTCCTCCGCCCCTCTCGGAGAGCCCAGCAAGCTACCGAGAGTATCTAGCCCGCACAGCAGAGCCTGGCAAGCTACCTGTGGCGTACTGGATATGCCAAAGACAGTAACAATAAGTCTCACAATGAGAGACATTACTGGTGCCCTCTCGAACAAATTGATGAACAATGGGATGACAGTGACAGTGACTATTATTAAACACTCCCATCTGCTCTTGTTAGAGTTGTGAGGTGATGATTTTTGCCTATCTCCCCAGCCCTACCTCATGGAAAAGTTAATCTGAGATATAGAAGGAGATAGAGGGTAGTTGACTCTGTGTGTGTGTGTGTGTGTGTGTGTGTGTGTGTGAGAGAGAGAGAGAGAGAGAGAGAGAGAGAGAGAGAGAGAAGTATGTTTTAAGATTCTATTCAAAATTCCATCATCCTTTTACATGGTTACATGAACAAAATAAATTTCCCTTTCACTTAAGGTAGTTCAGGATATATTCTTTCTATTTTTAACAAACTAGCCCTGAATAATTTAAGGACTCTATCAGTTGTTCTATTTTCTAGAGGCTTTGTAAAGATTATTAGTTTTAGAGTTTATCCTAATCATGGCTTGAGGAAAATTATAGAAAAGGGTGGGAAATGGAGGTGAAAAAATTAAGGATATTTATGTAGGAAATTCAGTTTTATGAGATCAACTGATAAATTATAAGGTTTTGGCTCATACCCAAATTTATTTACACTGACCTTTTGGTCCCAAAGTGAGTGTTTTTCTTTTTTTATGAACATGCTGCTTCTTATTTGTTTTAAGGCAGAGGTTTAGAGAATAGACAATTGATTCACTAAGTTGAGGTAGTGGATAGGGAAGAAAAAGAGGAAAATAGGGGAAGGGGAGAAAAGTAGATGGAGAAGTGTGTGGTGGATGGGGGGAGGGAGGGAGGAGGGCGGGGAGAGAGCGCTCCACCAACAAAATGGTGATTAAATGTCTCCTGTTTGTGTGGATGTGCTAGTTTCAACTTGTCAGTCCAAAGCAACAAGAAGAAACCTTATTCGTGATGACAGATGCTAAGAGTCAGGCGTGTCTGCTATAACAAAAATGCACACCCAGGTATGAATGGCAAGCAGAAAAGTCGACATAGAATTGTCTGTGGAGGCTGTTAAAAACAGAACAGGATGCTTGGGTGTATATGTAACTAAAAGTTAAGTTAAAACACATGAAGACAAAAATTTTTATATTCCTGTGAAGCCTCTAACCATCTCCCTAAAGAATCAGTGGTGTCCCTGTGACACGGCAGCCATGAAGACTAGCTAGACTACCTCATGGCTGCTTCACAAACTTGATTCCAGGCCTACTCTCTGCTCGTCACATCTGCCTTGCAATGACACCCTGGGGAAAGCAGGCCTTCCCTTTGGACTCATAAACATAATCTGTCTGAAGCGATCCCATTTTTCCCAATAGAGTTAGCTTTTCACGTTTGTTTGGGAAGAAATAGATCGTTCTCTTCCAAATATTTATATTTGCATTATATATTTGTATATGGAGAATATATATGCATTTATATTTATCAACTTAGGGTAAACAGCTTAAGAAAACATACACCATTTTGTTTTAAACTCTCTGAGATTTGGAAAGACTATTTATTAATGGCATTTTCAGGAAGCCAGCACAGCTCTGAAAGGTCAGAAGACAACTGAACTTTTGACTCTGCCCTCTAGCTTGCCAATTGTTGTGGGCATTGTTTTATCTTCTGCATGGGAAAGCGGGGAGCCTTTCTTGCGGCCTATCTTACTCTGAGGGCCCCCGTCCCCCCCACCAGCAGACCTTGTGAACACCCACAAGCTTGAAATCACCCCAGGAAACTAGCCGCACCATTGTGAAAGGGCTAATCACCACACACCACTTGGTTTTCCTTCCTGGACTGCGTCAAGGACCACAGTCCCGTGGTTCCCACATAGTTTCTGTCAACATCCCAAGGAGCATAACTCTTTCTCCCGCGTCTCGGCAGTACAGCCTGTCTCAGCACGAGTGCTTATGTAAGTGGCGGTGGGGCGAGCTGGCAATAAACAAACATTTTTTTCAGTCCTTGTTTTTCTCTGCAGCCTTGACAATTTTTTCGCCCCCCTCTGGGCCTGTTGCTGGGCCCCTGCAGCAGGATGGCAAATTCTCAGCTTAGAATTGTCTTGAGCTGCATGTTCCTGATTCCAACGTCAGGACGAACGAAGTGAACCAAAACAGTACAAAAAATAGAATTACTGAGAACAGGAGCATCTAGATGGACTTCTCTGCTAGGGGATTCGAGATCATCTTTCAGAAAGCTTAATTATGCATCCCCCTTGCTGATAATCTTGGTAAATCACAGGGTGCCTTCAGAGGTATGGGTGGGAGAATCCAGCGGTAGGAACTAATGAACTTGGCTATGGGGAAGTGATTACAAGGATGTCTTCTTTCCAGAGTCAAAGTCGGACTCACAATATGAACAAAATACCTGCACATCAGAAAAGTGGACTCCATTTTTCTAGGATTCAGTTTTCCTTTGAGCATTACTGCCTAGAAAATCAGTGGACAGTGCTCATAGAAGTGGTCTTCACAATGGCCAAGACATGAAAATAATGTAACAGCCCAAGAACAGATAAGCAGATAAAGAAACTGGTAAATATACACAATGGAAAATAAGGGGGTGACATGGAGGGGTGGGAAAGGATCTTGAGACACTGACGGAGGGATGTTGTCACTGGTGGTGGGTGTAGAGCGGAACATTGTATGCCTGGAACCATTGTTAATGGTATTATAAATCATGCCACCTAAATAAAATAAAAAAAGAAGAAACACAAGAGAAATGATTTATTAGAGTAATCTCAAAACACAGTACCTCTAACTTCCTTATAAAGACTCTAGTGGAAATCCAGCACACTTTCTCTCAATCAAGATGGCAGGTTTATAGGGGTGTCTTGTGGGAATGGTCAGGCAAATAATCCAGGCTCCGGATTTACAGGGACATCTCCTTAGGGTGCCAGTGCACCACAGGGTTCCTGTGGTGACAGGGTATTGCCACTTATCATCAGTTGCTTGCCTGAAGCAGTTCTCCCTCTCTTTTCCCTGGGAAGTCCCTTCTGGAATGCTATGCAACTCTCCATGTTTCAGCAGCAGCCAACTTCTCTGGGGCTGCTCTCTATGCTGATTTTTACTGTATTGCTGAGTAACTTAAATGATCTCAGAAATGAATTGCAGACTGTGTGTGCTGTTTTGGATGGTGGTAGAACTAGGAAGCACATCCAGTGCTTCTTATAGATTTCCTTGAGTCTGCTTAAGACCCCTAAGAAAAAACTTACTGCCTTATAGCCTAGACATGTCACTACATGTTTAAGAAAGTCACTGGAAAGACTGGATACGGGATGTGTTTATCTCACCTCTGTGGCATTATTGTCATGGCATCCACTGGAACCGGAACTAGGATCGAGCCACCCGGAAAGGAAGCGACTGACCCATGGTCACCTGACTAATGTGTAACTGAAATTGACTGCATAATTTGTGCAGCACAGTACAAAATAAAAACGTCAGACTCCTTTCTGAAAAATTCAGACTAACACTAGGGCAGTTGCCAAGTATTAATCATGTGGAGGCCCGATGTGAACGTACATTTCAGGCAGGCAACGAAGACAACTTCAGTGTAGTTTCAATAGGAAGTCTCTGTTAGGTCGGCCCAGAGATGGACACTTTGAACCCTGCATATTCAGCTCTACCACAGACACCTCTGCCCCCTTCCCTTTTCAAGGCTACCGAGAGCTTACTAGACCTTGAGGGAATGAATCATGCTAAGCCCATGGATAATTGATTTAGATGCTGCAAAACAAATGTATGCCTGTATGGTAATAGGTAGGTGCCACAATTCCAGTAACTAAAATATTCATTTCCATGATCCAAGGCAACCCCCTTGGGTGGAAAGGTGCCTGGGGTGACTGATGTAAGAATCAGAGAGTTTCTAGGTGAGCACAGAAGCAAAACAAAGCTAATTTCATAATCTCAGGGGAAATGTTGACTAGACGAAGACACAATCTGGGGAATCCTCCTTGGGTGGCTTACTCTTCTTCCAGGAAGGAGCTGCCGTGTGCTGAGAACAGAGGAGCTCTCCTGATTGCTGTCCTCTGCAACACCTAAAGCCCGGCCAGTCAGAACACAGCCAATTGACTGGCTGTCTCTTTCTTTATTTCGTTGCCTTTGGACCTAGAATTTTTATTTCAAACACTGTGATCCTGGCAGTTAGTTATTTACAAACCAATTCTGTGGATTATTATTTTTTATTTATTTATTTTTAATAGACAAAAATACAATTGATTTCTACCAGTTTTCTCTTCCAAATGTGAACCAAGTCTAGTAATCTAGATTTGGAGTGCTGCCTACTCTTCACATGTAAGTACCTCTGCATGTCAAGGTGATTATACTGGTTCTGTTATGAATTTAGGATGAAGATGCTGGACATCTTATAAAGATCAATGAACTCCCTTAGAAATTCAGTATCATTAAATGGCTAAAGAAAGAGACTACATTTGGATAGGTTTAAGTGGAACTTAGGAAGTAGTGCAAAAGTAAAGAATTTTTTCCATGGTTAGATGATTAGATTTTGCTCTGTTTAAAACCTTACCCTGACCTTTTCCCTCTCAAAGTCACGGCCATTCAGACAAACATCTTTGTTTGTCACGACAGGCTGCTGGAGTTGATTTTGAGAGACATCTTTTATGAACCAATTAAAAAGTCACAGGACTTGCACCAGATACTACAGGAGTTAAAACACTTGCCTCATATGTGACTGAACCCAGTTCAAATCCTGGCATCTCCTATTATCCCCCAAGTACTGCTAGGAGTATTCCCTGAGCATGGAGCCAGGTGTAAGCCCTTGAGCACTCCCAAGTGCAGTTAAAAAACAAACATGTGGCTAGAGAGATAGTAGAGCATGTAAAGGTAAGATAGTACAGCTAGTACAGTGGGCAAGGTGCTAGTCTTACACGGGCCAACCAGGTTCAAACCCCAGTACCCCATATAGTTCCCCAAACTCCACCAGAAGTGATCCCTAAGCACTGAGCCAGGACTTATCCCTAAGCACAGAGCCAGGACTTATTCCTGAGCACCACAGAGTGTGGTTTCCAAATGGCCATCCTCCTCCCACCTCCCCCGCCCCCCATGGGCAATGAGCACAACAAAAAAACTCAAAACAAAAAAGGACAGATTGCTCTTGGCAACTTGTCCTGAGAGAAGGGATACTTCTGGCAAACCAGCATGGACTGGACTCTGGTGTGCACATGGACAATGAAGATGGGAGACGATCTGTCACATCAAGTTCTCCTGAATCCTTTTCTGAGAGGGATTAAAAACACCCTCAGAATCATTTCCTATGGAGTTGGCTGTGGAGATTAATTGTTACTGACTGTATGTGTTTATTCATTCTCAATATAACGGTTAGTTGCTTGGTTAGGTGTGATTTAATAGGAGGATTTTGCCTTTCTTTCCTAATTTCATTTGCTCTTGATTAACTCTAGTTAATAGAAGCCTTCCAGTATCCTGAGAAGCAGTAGGGAGAGGATCAGCCCCTGGTCACTTAGCCTCCTCCCTGGAAGGAGGTTTAATTATATCCATTTGTAAGCGAGGAGATGGTGGAGGAAGGAGCTCCCAAAGAGATTTTCACAGCTGGGGATTCACAGGTGAGGGCTTCAGTCTGGATCACACATCTCTGGCTCTTTCCTGTCAAGACTCCCCCAGGGGAATCTCAGCAAACAGCAAGTCTCAAATACTCCATTGCAGCTCCTTCCCACACTTCATGGACTGCCTAGGAGTGTCCCCTGGGGACTAACCTCAGGGACATAGTCTCCTTTAGCTCATTGTGTTGCCTACTTCCATGTGGTAATAAGAAAAGCAAGGCAATAACTAGTTATTTCCATATGGACTTTGTAATGCTCAAATTGGCTCTTTGAAAGCGAAGTCAGTAGTAATAATGATAATAATAATTTATAGCTAACGTAGGAAATCAAATAGTGCTTGTGTAATATCTGCTATGTATTTTTGGTGGGGAGAACACCCTGCGGTACTCAGTAGTTACTCCCAGCCCTCTTCTGGGGTCATTCCTGAGAGTGCTTGGGGAAGATGTGGTGCCAGGTCTTACACCTGGGTCTCCTGAATGCAGTGTGGGCTCAGTCCACTAAGCCAGGGACTGTTTTACATTAATGTATTATATTAATTCTGTTTTCCTCTGATTGTCATTAAATGTTTCTATTTCTTTCTTTAAAAAAATTTTTTTTAAGTTTTTAATTGAGTTGCCTTGCGATAAGCAGTTACATGATTGGGTTTCAGTGTTTCAGTCATACAGTGTTCTAGCACCTGTCCCTTCACCCCACTCTGTAGTAAACCAATGTCCCAGTTCCAGTTTCTCTCCATCCACCCCCACCTTTAGTCTGCCTCTCTTCTCTCTCTCTCTCCCCCGCCCCCGCTCTCTCTCTCTCTCTCTCTCTCTCTCTCTCTCTCTCTCTCTCTCTCTCTCTCTCTCTCTCTCTCTCTCTCTCTCTCTCTCTCTCTCTCTCCCTCTCCCTCTCGCTTCCCTTCCCTCCCTCCCTCCTTTTGGTCATTATGGTCTGCTGTATAGGTACTGTAAAGTTATCATGTATATCCCTTTACCTACTTTTCGGCCTCAATTCTTGTCCAGAGTGATCATCTCCAACTATCATTGTCATAGTGACCCCTTCTCTATGTTTACTGCCCTCTTTCCCCATCCCCTTACTCATGACAAGCTTCCAACCATGGGCCAACTTCTATAAGTGTGTGGCAAAAGTAGAATTTTTGCTTTATCTTTGAACATGTCAAGTTTAGCCCCTGCTGACCTAAACAGAATCTGATTCTTACATGTGGTTCCAAAAATAGTTTCACCCCAAAGATCACCTCTTGGTCAAGAGATGGTTCAAACAAAAAAGTAAGGGATACCCCAGGCCTCATGTCCCTGCAAGTGTTTCCCAGAATCTGTGACTCCTCTGCTTCCTCTTCTTGTGCTTCCTCCTCTGCCACCAGAGTCTTCAGAAAACCCAGATGGCAATTCCCTTACACTGCAAGACTCTTATCTTCATTTAGCTTTGGGGGGTCCAGGTCTCTGAAGAGGTGGACATGGCTTCTCTTGTAGGAACCTCAAAGAGAATTTGGCTCCTGGAGTAGAAAGTCACTGGAAACAGAGCCCTGGGCAGCAATTCCCCTTAGAAATCTCAGCTCTACCTGCAAATTATTCACGCTCCAGTTTCACTTCCCCTTCCTGGTCCTCTCCTATCAGATTCAGAGTATTTTTGAACTAGGAAGAAGCATTGCCTCTGAATGAAGCAACATCCTTATGCGGATCATCTTAAACTCTCCTATGACTGGGGAAGCCCAGGAAAGGAGGCCTAAGTCCATGCTATCCACCCGTTAAAAGGCACTTGCAGAGGCAAACTGGCTCTGGGTCATGGAATGGTGAAGGCATTTCATGACCCAGACAGAAGGCCCCAAACAGAAGGCCCGCCCACCCCTCCATGACGGTATTGCTTTTAATCAGTGTCCTGGTCCGCAGCCAGAAGTTTGTAACAGGAAATAAACAGGAGTTCATGGGCTCCAGCAAGACAATAATGACAGCTTTGGGGAGCAGCTGCAGCCATTTCGTGTGTGTGTGTGTGTGTGTGTGTGTGTGTGTGTGTGTGTGTGTGTGTGTGTGTGATTAAGTCTCTGTCCCTCCCCTTGCCCTTGGCTGTGGGTCTGGAACACATTTGATCCTTTAGGCTCTCAGGCCACTCAGTTCAAGTACCTGCTTGCAGCCTTCCCCAGGCGGAGCAGAGTACACAAACACCCTAAATGACAAAGAAAAACCCTGGCAGTGTGTTGTTCTAAGGCAGGCCCCAGGCGGGGATTTCCCAGAGTGTGTGATGAGAGGTCCTGCTCTCTCCCCACCAGCTAGGGAGGAGTCAGGAATAAGGCTGAGTGAGTCAGACCTGGAGAATTGTAGTTTCCACACCAGCTCTGCAAGAGGCTGTTTAATTATACCTGCTCCCTTCAATGAAAAGGTCACCCCACTCTGTAGTAAATGATTAATTGTAGGTTGCGTCACATACTGTTCCGATTCTAATCCCTTTACATCTCTGGTTAATTTTTGTAGGAAAACCATAATGTGCTTTGTGTTGTTTTATGGAGTCTGGAGGGGTGGGGGGCTGGTTGGTGAGTTAGTTTGTCTGATGGGTCTTTTGATAACATCCCTGTTGGCTGGAAGGGTAAGGCCAGGAAGCATGTTCCTCAGAATATAGAACAAATTTTGAGATAAGTTGTCTCACTTAGATCAAGCAAAGATTCGCCCAATGACTAGACAACAGTGATTCAAACCACAGTTGAAGAGTCGTGGAGACCTGAGCCTGGAAAGAGGAGAGGGCTGGGCTTCCAGAAAACATGTAGCCACGCCACACTGTGTCTCTACTAAGCATTTTCTAGCTCCCAATTTGCTGTCTTCAACTCTCAGAAGACTGACCCAGTAACATCTAGCAATTTTCTTAGGGCCTACACATTCTCTTCTTGAGAAATGCCTTGATAGAAAGTCATGTGTCATCCCAAGGCATCTGCTGGCTTTCTTAGCTATTCTGCTAACAAAAGGGATGAAGGAGAGTGGTCATATTTCTTTATAGGGATCACTCCTGGTGGTATTCGGGTCTAGTGAAGCACAACTGCTTGGGCTAGAGCTGTTCTAGCTCACAAAACTCACACTCAGCAGAGCTGGGAGCATCCATTCAGTGCCACAGGTTGAACTTAGGGCCTCAGCCACGCTAGGCAAACGTTCTCCCATCTCTGCTGTCACCCCAGCCTGAGAAGTGCCAAATTTGAGCCCTGTGACAGTCCAGCCCTTCATTTCCCTCAAGTTCATGATGGATGGAACCCAATTGGTTGGTGATTATGTTTTGCAGAGATGAAGGTAAGTGAGGGTAGAGGGGGTGTCAAGTGTGCCTGGCCATTTCTTCACCTTTCCCTTGCCCTTTTATTATACGAGAGTCAATGAGTTGATGTCTGTTATAAAGTTCCTGAAAAACCAGAAGCATGTCACCTATACATGTATGCAGAAGACAGCCCAGTTCCCTGGGGCTTGCTGCATCATTTAAGGACATTACATAGGCATTCAGAAGAAGAGTAGAGGTCAAAATTAATTTCAAGCTTCAAAATGCTGTCACCCACCGTGAACATCACAAAAGCTAGAAAAATAGCATGCTGACCTGCTGCTATACGACTGTTTTCCTCCTTGTTGGCTACATACTCTGATCTTTCCTTTATATAATAATACTTCCACAGGGGAAAAAAGATAACATAGTTCTGCCTCTGTCTGATAATAAATCTAAATTTATTTATTTATTTATTTATTTTGCCATACTCAGTAGTGCTCAGGGCTTACTCCTGGCTCTGAGCTGATGGAGCACTCCTGGTGGGGCTCAGGGGACCAATATGTGGTACTGGGGATAGAGCTTGGACTACCTGCAAGCACCTGCTGTACTGTCTCTCTGGCCCTAGTTCTTTGCTTTCACTGTATTTTTGGAGCCAGCCATAGATTTTACTTACTAATTTTCCCCTCTTCTTTGCTGCTGCTGCTGCCGTTGTGACAACTGATTGTCACACACACTTGGTTGCGGTGTTTGTGTTTGCCATATTCTCAGCCATAGTGACACTCTTTAGTGTCCACACAGTGCTCACCAAGAGGTCACACTCTTTTAATTTTTTTAATCAAATCACCATGAGATAGACCATCACAAAGCTAGTCATGATTGGGTTTCAGTCATACGGTGTTCCAACACTCATCCCTCCACCAGCATACATTTTCCTCCACCAATATTCTCAATTTCTCTCCCACCACCTTCCTACCACCCCTACCCCCACGTGCCTCTATGATAGGCACTTTTCTTCTTTTTTCTTCTCTCTCCCTTTGTAAATTATGGTTTTCAATACAGGTACTAAGAGGTCATCATATTTGTTCAGGGTGGTCAGTGTTTATATGGGGAAGGTACAGCTGGAGTGGCCATTTTTAACTGGGTGGTGGCTTTGGGGCATGGACATGTCTTCTGGGGCTTCCAGAAATACAGGGAAGTGGGGGGAGGTAGCCCATCCCAACCTGGAGCCTGGAGATTTCAGTCAAAAAGCCCACATACCCCAATTTTCAGCAGATCAATATCTTGGTGAGGTCAGTCCCAAGACGGTGGAGTCTGGCCTGCGTTGTGATGGTGATTATTGTGAAAGTAAGTGGCTGCCTGGGCCTCTGTTTGGGTGGGCACTACCCTAGTTCCCCCCTCCCGCCCCCCATCTACCCCTTGTCTCTTCAGACTTGCACAGGTCTGAGATTAAGTGCAGCTTTTGATCTCTCTCTCTTTTTTTTTTTTCTTTTTGGGTCACACCTGGCAATGCACAGAGGTTACTCCTGGCTCTGCACTCAGGAATCACCCCTGGCTCAGGGGACCATATGGGATGCTGGGAATCGAACCCGGGTCAGCCGCATGCAAGGCAAACGCCCTACCCGCTGTGCTATTGCTCCAGTCCCAGCTTTTGATCTCTTACAGGATTTATTTATGGGTCATTAAAGCAAGGCTCATAAATGAGCTTGTATCACTGAGCTGAAGGTGGTTTGTGGGTGTAGCTCCCACATACCTAACTTTTGGCCCTGAGTTGTTGGAACCTGACCAAAGGCACAACAGCGATTTGGGGATATCAGGAAGACTGAAGGCACTATCAGGCTGCTGAGGTACTTGTCCCGCGGGTCTGGGTTGATCTGCTGGGTGTGTTGAGCCTCCTGGGCTCCAGTGGCAATGGCAGTAGTGGCCCTGGAAGGGACCAGGACTGGAACCAGAGCTGCTACCATTTGCACTCTGGGCACTCTAGGCAGGCTGCAGTCACCAGTCCAGCAGAGCCTGACTAGGGGACACATACCCCTATCTTGGGTCTCCAGACAGTTGGCTTTCAGAGAGGTTTTCCTCCCTAATATGCCATGCGTGACGCTGACTGGTCTGGGGAAGAAATATCCAGGAGGTCATACTCTTGATCAAGGTGATGGAATGGAACATTTTTGCATCTCAGAGCTCACTGGGGTCACACCGTCTGGTGCAGTGCAGCCAGGTGCACCCAGCATAGCAGTGTTTACACTTGCCTGGCTGTAACACACAGAAGTTGCACACTGTGTCGTGGTAAAGATCTACCAGATAGTAGAGTCACTGACTTTGCTTAATGTACGTGGGCACCAGTGAGGATCAAACTTGAGGCTTTGTGCAAGGCAGGCCTTTTTTGCCACTAAACTCTCCCCAAGACCCCTCTTGAATTTAAAAAAAAAAAGGTGGGGATGATTAACATGTGAGTCCCACAGGAATAATCTTGCTCCTTATAGAAATATTATATATTGGTGTTCTACTGACACAGAGAGGACTTAACTTTTTAACTAGAGGTGCACAAATCTGGAAATCTCTGCTATGGTCTTGCATGTTGGTTAACTGGAAGAATTCTTGCAGACCAGCTTCCACCTCCCTAATCCACCACCTTAGTGGTCCTATATTACTCATTAATTTACCCTTTATGAGACCATGAATTTATGAGGCACAGCATTTATATCCACAAGACATCTGGTCGGGGAACTTTACCCCAGATAAATCAGCCCAGTGGGTTCTAGGAATATTTCAAGAAGCCCACCCTGCACCAAATCCTAGTGATAAAGTAACTATTTAGCTCAGATACAGAGGTGACTGTGAGCTATGTAAATATATCCCATCAAACTAAAACAAATGCATTTCCAGTCTACAGAAACTCCTCTACAGAATTTCCCCAATGCTGCAGTCACTTCAAAGCAACAGGGAGTGTGAGGAAGGGAAAGTCAGAGCAAGAGAGACGTCTTAACCAACTGTTAAAATATTTTACATTTGCCAACCTAAATGTCCAACTCCAGATGAATGGACAAATAATTGTGAAGTGCATATACAACTAGCTGTACCACAGAGGAGTTAGATAATTCGGTATTTGTCCCTTTTCCTCTGAATTATTTCATTTAACATGATACCTTCCAGTTCTACCTAACTTGCAGCAAACAGCATAATTTCATCTTTAATACTTGGTGTATTGTAGTGCAGGTTATATGGTTATAATACTATCAAGCTAGAACTTTGTATGTTCATGGCTTTGATAGACAAAGTTACTGCTGTTCCATCACCAGAGTGCCAAAGACCAATGACCACTGTTCTTATATCACTTCTAGACCACCCCATCTCTCCTCTTACCACTTCGGAATTTCAGCTCAATAGTCAAAGTTGAAGGTTTTCCAATCATTTGGCACTGTCCATTCCCTTGCTTTGTTTCCTAGTTACTACAGATGACTGAGATCAGCTTCATTAACTTTTCCTAGTCAGATTTGAATCTACTTTAAAACTTAGTTCAGTTCTCAATAAACAGTTATTAGTGGAAGGACTAGAAAAAATAATACGTGAAGGACTATAAAGAAAGCTGAAAATAGCCATCACAGGCAACATTGCCACCAAACATGAGTGTATGCTAAGCCACAGGAACCTTCCAGAAATGTCTCGGGCTAGGGATCTTGGTTTTAGATCATGACTGTTTTTTTTGGGGGGGAGGGGGCCACACCTGGCGATGCACAGGGGTTACTCCTGGCTCTGCACTCAGGAATTACTACTGGCGGTGCTCAGGGGACCATATGGGATGCTGGGAATCGAACCCAGGTTGGCCGCATGCAAGGTAAACGCCCTACCTGCTGTGCAATCACTCCAGCCCCAGATCGTGACATTTTTTTAAAGCACTGAGTAGTTTTGGTTGTTACTTAAAGCGAGAGGACATTTTCTGAATGTGCCAAAGTAAAAGAGAATAAAATTTAAATAAGAAGTTAGGAGTAAGTGCGGAGGACCAATAAGACTGGAACCAGAATGTCCCCCTCCCCCCTTTTTAAAATTTTAATGGTCTGAAATTTCTATAACCTTGCTCTGGATGGAGCAAGACAAGGCTTCAAACCATTTTATCTTGTTCTCACAAGCACTCATCACCCCAGACCTAAGCACACTAGAGGCTTGCACTAAATTTTCCTTTTTAGGCCTATTACTCTCTCCAGGCACAGCAGTTGTGAAGGTGGAACCTGCAGGAGGCAGGTTAGTGGCCTCTGGGCCACATGAAGGTTTGTGAAGTGACCCCCACTGAGGGTGTGCTACTGGAGAGTCTGCTGCTAACTCTGAGGGCTTTCCCGTTGGTGTTATGTGGGCCTCTGTGAGGAGCCTCTGTGATGAGCTTCTTTCCAGGATAAGATAATAGGTTTCCAGGGAAGGGAGTGTGAATTGTGAGACTTCCTTGTGATCCTGATGATCACCACCATAAAGCAGAAACAAGAGCCTCCATTTCTGGGCCTTCTAAGCCCTGAATTTTCCTAGTGAGTCCCCTGATTTGGTATTGTGTATTGTTGTGTGTCTTTGATTCTAGCTCCTCCATGCAGGTACTCTTCAAGAACTGGGATATAAGGGTGAACAAGACAGACATAACCATAGAATTTATTTTATAGTGTGTATGTGTGTATATGTGTGTGTGTATGCATGACAAAAGCTGCTTGAACAAATGACTAATCAAAATCAGCTTCAGGTGGTGATATAACTTTCTAGGGAAAGCTAAACAGGGAGGGGATATGGATTTCCAGAGATGGAATGTCTTAATAGCACAATCCAGGAGTGCACGCACTTTGGACTGGGGGATTGGGCCATTCCCAGCCATGCTCAGGGCTCACTCCTGGATCTGTACTCAGGGAATCACTCCTGGAGGTGTTTAGGCGACCATATGTGGTGCTGAGGATCGAGCTGGTGTTGATCATGTGCATACTCCCTGCAGTCTCTCTCTTGCCTGAAGAGTGCACTCACTTCTGAGAAGATAACACTTGGAGCTGGAATGGTGAGAAGAGGCAGGTCTGCAGGCATCTGGGCAGGAGTGTTTCTGAGGCAAAGGACCTACCTAACTCAAAGGTCCAGCATCAGTAGAAGCTGGCACATTTGTGAGACATAGACCAAGCCAGGGTGCATGGAGTTGAGTGATGAGTGGAAGAATGATAAGAGATAGGATAGAGGAACATGAGACAGAGGGCGATGGGATTTTGTGGGCTCTGATAAGGAATTGGACATTCCTTATCAGGACTAAAGGTTGTCCTCAAATTTATCCAAGTTAGAGATTGATATTTTTATTAAAATACACAGTAAATGTTTTCAATATGATATTCCATATATGAATACAAGTGGTTTATGATAATAAAAAGTTAATTATAATAATAAGCTTTTATTTAGAAAGAAAAAACAAAAATAATATTAAAAGTTCTATTTGAAGAAAGGACCACTATGACAATGATAGTGGAAATGATCACTCTAGACAAGAATTGAGTGCTGAGAGTAGATAAAGGGATATACATGATAACCTTTCATTCCTTGCATTGCAAACCATAATGTCCAAAAGAGAGAGAGAGAGTGAGAGAGAGAGAGAAAGAGAGGTATGTAGAGGCAGATTAGGAGTGGGGGATGTCGGCTGGAGGGAAGTTGGGGACATTGATAGTGGTAAATGTGCACTGGTAAAGGGACTGGTATTGGAAAATTATATGAATGAAATCCAATATGAACAATTTTGTAAATATATCTCACAGTGATTCAATTAAAAACAAAACAAAATAGAAAAACAATGCAGAAAAGAAAAAAAGCTCTATTTGGTTATGATATATTGGCAGTATGTATTAAGTAGGACACTAGAGATCAGTTAAGTAGGCAATATATATTAAGCAGGACACTAGAAATCTGGAACCCAAGGAGATCAGTTAAAAACCTGCCATTGTCACTTCTGATAGGTTTACCAGTTGTTTACCAAAATTCTTGCTCTTGGGTTGGAGCTAGAAACAGCTGTCCATCAGGATTTGTTTCTTTAGCCCTCTTGAATTAGGTGGAAACCTTGCATCTAGTGCTTCTAGGGCAAGACATTTACAAAGTGCTCATATTTTATTGATTCCTGCTCTCCCCTGTTTCAATAGATGGATGTAAGTAATGGAGGTCTCATAAGCAGTATCCTAAGTTTGCTACTCCTGACTTCTTGGGTCAGAAAAAACCTCTGCAACAAAATTTGTCCTGTGCTTAGAAGGATGCTTAGCAGTGATGCTGGTCTCTAAGCACTAAATGCCAAGCTCTTAAAGTGATAATAAAAAAAAATCTCCTTATATTGCCAAATGTCCCCTGGTGCAGGGAATGTAATCATGCCTGATTGAGAACTTCTACATTAGGGGATGGTGTAACCACAGAGTGGAAGAGGCAAGGGCTCCTGCTGTGTGGCCAAGAAGGCAGCCATCATCCACTGAAGAGAAAAACACTGGCATACAGTTACACAGTGATTTAGAAAAGTTTGCTGTGTTAAATCACTGATATACAGTTAGGGGTTCAATAGCAGGCATTGCTCTAACTAGTTCAACCCCATGGTTAAAGGTGAAAACAAATACCAAACCCTAAAAAAGCCCCTAAGAACCACAACTCTCTTCTCTCTTCAACACTTAGTGGAGTGACTCTACATAAACCATTCAGCTTCTCTGAGGCTTGGTATGGTTGTCATCATAAAGAACAGAAGTCTAGACTTGGTAGGTGACTTCTGAACATTGAATGCTTCATGATCCAGGACCCTCATAAGTCTTTCCTAGAGTAGCCCATACTATGACTCTGAATCAGTAACTTGGATATAAATAGGACGCTTCACTGCCATTAAAGTTATGACTATATAAAGTTTGGAAGAAAATAGGAAAATGATCTTATAGCATTGAAAAGCAAGGTATTTTAACTGAATTCTTTTTCACGGCAATTACCTTTAACACTATGCATGAAAGCCCATTTTATGTAGAACTGTTTTTCTAATAGAAAGGAAACCTAGTACTATTATATTTTAAATCCAAAGAAAATCTAGTTTCTGGCTTCCATCAAGCTTCTGACAGACTATATATAATCTATAAAAGTGGTGAGTGGAAAGTGTTGCTTCCACTAGGAATTTGGGTGGGAGAATGATATTTGTAGCACTTTCCAAAAACCAGTTTTATATAAATATAAGGCATTACTCTAATTGCCTTTTATATTGGAAAGAAAAATTTATGAAACATTTCCCTTAAAACATAAGACTTTGAATCCTGAGTAACTGCTACCATAGACATTCAATAGAGCATGGAAATCAAATTTGAATGGTAACCTACTTTCCTGTGTTTAAATCTTTTTGATGTCTGAAATATACAGGCTATGGGGATTGCCGACAGCTGTAGTTGAAGTGGTAGAACCAGTTTATGCTGAACCACTTCCCACCCTTTTCTTAGGAATCAATATTGTGAATTTCAATAAAAATCTACGATATAATAGAGTTGGGAAATTTTTTAAAAAATCTTGAAAACTCCCCATTTTCCTAGAGGACCTCAGTTTTTCACTTTATGATGAAATATGCATATGTTGTCAACTGTTTGCAGAAGTTGGTCAAGGCTTTATAATGTCTCCCAAGGAGGTAAAATTTGTTGTTTACAGCCCAAACACTTTCTATGACTGTTATTTCTTGCACTTCAATGATCTGTGAATCCTTCTTTGGAAAGGTTAAAACAAGTATCAAGAGCACGGTTATCTTGCTCTTTTTACCCAGGTATCTTTGTGTTTCATGTCTCAGTAAATAAGAGAAATTATGGAAGATGGAAGAAGGAGATTTTAAACAGAGAGAAGACAAAGGAGGGGAGTATTAATGAGGTATTGCAAGATGCTTCTCTTCCTTAAAATATGATGGAAGGAAATAAAACCACTTGATCCCATCCTAGACCTTTCTGCCTTTAACATTCCTGGACACTTTATTAATAATAGTAACAATGATTGTAACAAAAATAGTAATAGATTAAGTAAATCTTTAGTGGCCTTCTACTAATTTATTTCTATTAATTTGCTTATTCCTCAAATAAACAACAAGGTGAATGGTATTATTATACCATTATGGCATAAGGTTAATGACTTGCTCAAATATCTAACAACTGACACTGATAAGATTTGAATTTGAGTGCATTAGAATCCAAAATTCACACTGAGTCTTTGTACTACACTGTCTTTTTGATATCCTAAGATGCCACAGTATCCACAGAGGAAGTATTTGTGAGTTCTGGAAAAGGAAAGGAATCAGTATAATCAGTCCTGATGTTCCATTGAAGGCTGTGACAGCCCTTTTTCTTGCTATCCTTGTCTTTCTTTAGAAAATAATGCCGGCTGAAGTGATAGTACAGAGTGTAGGGCGTTTGCCTTGCACATGGCAGACCCGAATTCGATTCCCAGCATCCCATATGGTCCCCCAAGCACTGCCAGGAGTAATTCCTGAGTACAGAGCCAGGAGTGACCCCTGTGCATCGCTGGGTGTGACCCAAAAAGCAAAAAAAAAAAAAGAAAAGAAAACAATGCATTCATGAATGGTATTTATATGGTGTATATATATATATGCATGTATAATCCCTATTTTCTTATATATATATTTATATATATATCCTAACTGAAATAGACAAGAGATTGCTAACTGGAGGCTGGGAATGGTGACGAAGTGTTCCATGATGAGTAGTAGAGGGATTTTGCACTTTGATGTGTTAATATTATACCCCTAATAAATAAACATAGCACTGTAGCAATGTCTGTTGTTCATTGATTTGCTCGAGCGGGCACCAGTAACTTCTCCATTGTGAGACTTGTTACTGTTATTGAATATGCCATGGGTAGCTTGCCAGGCTCTGCCATGTGGGCGGGATAAGGCTCTCCAAGAGGGACAGAAGAATTGAATTGAATTTGAATTGAATGTGCAAGGGAAACGCCCTACCCGCTGTGCTATTTGTAAAATAAATAAACATACTTCTGTAAACTGCTGCCACATCAATATTTTGTACTGAAGTTGATATTATATAGGAGAGAGAGAGAGAGAGAGAGAGAGAGAGAGAGAGAGAGAGAGAGAGAGAGAGAGAGAGCGCAAGAGAGAGCAAGCAAGCGCGAGAATGTAGAGGTGAAACCAGGTTGGACTCCTAATACCTCATATAGTCTCAAGAGTGATCCCTTGGTACAGGGCCAGGAACTGAGTACACCTGATTCTGGCCCAAGAACCCCCCCCCAAAAAAATAATAAAACTAGAAATGATGTTTTTTTCAAAATCCTTATGGCAAAAATCTATAGGATTGTGAAAACAGTTTTTGTTTTTTTCAAATTTGATATTCACAGAATGATTATCTAAACTCCCTCTTTTCTCATGGAAATAAATCTTCTTTCAATGATCATTCAATGACCACAATTTGTCTCAACATGTGACCCAGGTCCAGTCACAGGAAATGATCCAGACTCGAGCACAGGATTGAACTGAGCCAATCAGACACCTTTCTAGTAGAAGGTCAAGAAGGCTTTTGTTACAGAAGCTAATACATCATATATATATATATATATATATATATACATAATATATATAGACACTATTATTTCATATTGAGTTTCTGAAAGAGTTCTGATTACTATAACCGCATTCTCATTTCTTCTTAGTTTTTGTCTTATTGTGGAACTCATTTTTTCTTTAGGAGAATTTTTTATAACAATGAAAATTGAAATGCTCTTTGAAAGTAAATGAAAGATAAGATCAAGATCTATACTGATAAAAGAAAGTCTATTTTGTAAAAGTGTTATACAACCAAGGATATTGGAGGTGGGGAATGTGCACTGGTGTAGGGATGGGTGTTTGATCATTGTGTGATTATAACCCAAACATGAAAACTTGTAACCATCTCACGGTGATTCAACAAAATAAATAAATAAATAAATAAATAAATGTGTTATACAGTTTACTATCATCATCACTGTTATCCCATTTCTCATTGATTTGCTCGAGCAGGCACCAGTAACGTCTCCATTGTGAGACTTGTTGTTACTGTTTTTGGCATATCGAAAAATATACAGTTTAAGGGAAACTAAAATATATTTTCTCAAAGTATTTTTTTAAAATATGGTAAGATATTTCATTGGGGGAAGGTACTATTCTGACTAAATACAGGGGAGTCCTAAATATTTTCTGGATCTAGTCTCTATTGTTCAGTGTCAAGTTTGAGAACTAATAGTAATTTATGCTTTATAAAATTTTTCTTCTCTGAATGCTCTTGTTTGTGTAAAAATTTCTATATTGGGTATGCATGTTTTTCTACTGGAACCTTTCACTGTTTTGTATATCTTTCCCCCCAAAAGGACATATAAGAAAAAATTATCAGTTTATTTTTCTATCTAAATAGAGATTTGTGCTAAACACAAAATCTAGCTACAAATAAATTATGCTCTGATCTTGAAGGATAAAATAAACACACAAAAAATGCAGAGTTGTGTTTTGCCAGAGCCAAATGGAACATGATGTTCAGAAGTTTTCAATTGAATTCCAAAATTAGAATAAATCCTGGCAAAATGCAAACTCATGTCCCATTAGAAATCTTATCATTTGAATTCAGTGCTGGCTAAGTGCTCCATTACAGTAGCTCCCAAGAGGCCTGAGGACTTTACATGTATTCCAGAGTTGACCTGTGCTTGCTGGCTTAGTTTTGCCTCTACTAGGATAGAAACAGGACATCAAAAACCTAATCAGTGACCTCAGATTTAAGCATTCTCTTTCAACTCCATGTTGTCT
This sequence comes from Sorex araneus, assembly GCF_027595985.1. Classification (NCBI taxonomy): domain Eukaryota; kingdom Metazoa; phylum Chordata; class Mammalia; order Eulipotyphla; family Soricidae; genus Sorex; species Sorex araneus. The sequence continues at coordinate 247,327,132 of NC_073302.1, forward strand.
AGGAAATCCAGCTGTGCTCCTGGATTTGAGAGTTGAGTAAAACTACTTGGTTTTATAGCACTCTAGCACTGTTTTCCCGTTGTTCATCGATTTGCTTGAGTGGGCACCAGTAATGTCTCCATTGTGAAACTTGTTGTTACTGTTTTTGGCATATCGAATACACCACGGGTAACTTGTCAGGCACTGCCATGCATGCGGGATACTCTCAGTAGCTTGCCGGGCTCTCCGAGGGGGACGGAGGAATCGAACCTAGGTTGGCAAATGCCCTACCCGCTGTGCTATTGCGCCAGTCCCTACTTGGTTTAATAGCTGTTTTATAGCTGTATAAAATCATTTGAGAAGTAGTTTATGACAGATGCTGGATTAAAACTATTGTCTGGGCGACAAATTCTGAGTTACCAAGAAAGTCTCTCTGAATTATAAATTCTATAATTGGTATGTTATTTTTTAGATAGTGGTCTTCTTCAAAAAGCAGCACGGTACAAGTGTGAGAACATGGGAGCTCCTTATATTTAGGAGGAATTGGGAACTGTTAGGCAGTCCCTTCGTATTTTTTTAAAATTTATTAATACGGATGGAAGGTAACCTGTTCATTACCAGGTTACCTTCCATCTGTATTAATACATTATAAGGCAATTGAACTTCACCACCAACCTATTGGTAAAACTCCTAATTCAATGGAGGGAAGCAATATCTCTGTAATCCTTGCTCCAATCATTAACAGAATCTGGTATTTAAAATTTATGACTCAAGGTGTGCAGGAGATAGTATAGTGGGTAAGGCACTCGCATTGCTCACAGCCAGTGTTCATTCCTCAGCACCATATATGGCCCCCTGAGCACCTCCCTGAGTACAGAGTGAGGGATAAGCTTTGAGCATAACTGGTGTGGCCTCAAACACAAACAATTTTTTTTTAATTAAAAAGTTATGACTCTAGTCCCTAGGATCTTTTTGACTCTGTGTTTTGCTGGTCATTTTACCCATACCAATCTTCAGTATCTTGTGTGATACTTGTATCTTTTTCTCTACTTATTTTTGTATTAGGATTATTTGCAAATTGAGATAAAATTGACTGTAACTTTATATTAAATTCAGCTATCAAGGAGAATAATTTTATATGTGTATATATTGAAAAATGATGAGAATTCATTAGGAAGTCCTTAATAAAAGACAGCCATGTGAATGCCAGTTACTGTTCAGCAAGGGTAAATGCTTGCTGAATTACCTGCTAGGGGCCTGCACCTCAAGCTTTATCATTAAAATGGCCTCAGAAACTTTGTTTCTTTAGTTAGAAGCATCTCAGCACAGAATTCATTTCAATTACTGTTGTTTAGGAGTCAAGATAAAGATACTTTTGTTAGTCACTGTTCTATTAGACTCTAAATCTACCATGCTCATTCTAACCTTGAGATGCCAGTTCTTTCTCCTGGAACACTTCCTTTAATTCAGCTTTCAGAAATGTTATTCATTTCTCAAGCCCATCTCAAATTTTCAGATTATCCCTGTCAACAAATACAGTCCACATTTCTTTTTCCATTACCTACACAAAACAATGCCTAACATACTAATATTTAGGCTTTTATTTTCTGCAATGGAGTCTCATGATTGTACTGAAGCATTTCAAGTCAGGGAACATATTTTAAATTTTCTTTTTAAATCTGTTGCAATTTAAAAAGAAAAATGATTGGAATTTGCTTAGTTGAATGCAAATCTAACAAAAGATGCACAAAATCTTTACATGGGAACTTATAGAACATTTCTGAGATAAATAACCAAAAAATGTATAATTATACTCATGGATGAAAAGACTCAATATTAAAAAACAGAAGGAAGGTTGTATGACAATGAAAGAGGCAAATATTCTAAAAATCAGTAATTTGGGTGACATTAAAAATGAGAACTCCATTGTGTAGATGTACCAAAGTTTCTTTAACCAGTCATCTGTTCTCGGGCATTTGGGTTTTTTCCAGATTCTGGCTATTGTAAACAGTGCTGTGATGAACATGGAATACTATGCAGCTGTCAGAAAGGATGAAGTCATGAACTTTTCATATACGTGAATCAACATGGAAAGTTTCTTACTAAGTGAAATGAGTCAGAAAGAAAGAGACAGACACAGAAAAATCGCACTCATTTGTGGAATATAAAATAGAATAGTAGCAATTAATACCAGGAGGACTGCTCCATGGCTTGGAAGCTGACCTCACATGCTGGGGGAAAGGGCAGCTCAAACAGAGAAGGGAACACCAACCAAAGTGCAGTGGAGGATCCACTCAGTATAGGAGAGGCGGGTTGAAAGCAGACTATAGATTGAACATGATAGTTACTCAGTATCTCCATTCAAGCCATAACACCCAAAAGGAGAGAGAGAACATCAAGAAATTCCCTGTCATGGGGTTGTCCCCCCCCAGACAGCACTGCCTGGGCGGGGGGAGAGAGGGAGGGACCTTGGGGCGATCAATGGAGGAAAATGGGCACTGGTGGAGGGATGGGTACTCGAGTATTGTATGACTGTAATGCAGGCACGAAATTCTGTAACTGCACCTTGACAGTGACTCATTAATAAAAAAAATTAAAATTAAAAAAAAGAAAAAAAAAGATTTACGATTGGCGTGAATCTAAAAAAAAAATTGAGAACTGCCCCTCAAAACAGAAAGAGTTAAAAAAAATAGAAGAAAATACCAGCAAATTACATATCTCACAAAAACTTGCAATCAAAATATGCAAAGAGCGCTCACAAATGAAAATGAAAGATATCACAACAGGAAAAAAATGTAGAAAATTCTTGAAGAGGCAGGTTCCAAGAGGCAATCAAAATGGCTACTAAACATATAATAATACCTCACTTCACTAATCATAAAAAATGACATTAAAATCCTCAGTTTAAAAAATAGTCACTAGAATGTCTAAAATAAAAACTATAACACACATTGTGGAGAGGATTTGGAATATAAACTCTTGCACACTTTGTTAGTGTTTGTATACAGCTGATACAACATTTTTCAATCTCTTAAGTAGCGATTCACTAAACAAAAACGTGTATGCCATGTGAGGTAGTACTTCCTTTCAGAAGTCTATATGATTACATATGCTCACCAAAATTCATGTAAGCATTATTTAAATGCTCTGAATAATGACAAAGAGCAGAAATAATGCCATTATTAATTTACATAAGAATGGGTAAATAAATGTATATCCATACAATAAAATTTGTCAATGAGAATCAGCAAGCTGTTGCTAAACATAATCATCTGGACCAACCTCACAGATACATTAGTGAGCAAAAGAGCCAGGCATGAAGACTATATATTTTAATTGTTTTTTGGAAGTTCAAAATTAGGTTTAACTAATTTATGGTAACTAGGAGGACTTTAAGGATGCAGTAATGTTCTATGTTTTCATCCGGACAGTGGTAGTAAGGGTTTGTTCTCTTTGTACAAATTCACTGACGTGTCCACTTATGATTAGTGCATTTTTCTACATGTATGTAGTTTTTATGCTTAAAAGCAAAAGGTGACATACTAGGAATTTTCTCTTAGCAGGGATTTTTTTTTTTGCTCATTTTTTCTTATTCCATTCATAAGCTCAGAAGTGGAAAACAAAAGAAGTTTGGACAAACAGTCTCATAAATCTAATATCATCTTGACCTTGGTTGAGAATTAAATACTCATTTAGCCACTCAACTTCTACTGCTTTTACAAATTTACTCATAACATAATTTTACAAATAAGCTTTCCTTTCCTTTCAACAGGAAAATCATCTTTATTAATAACATTCCTGTCTTCATGATTGTATCTCCTCTCCTGGCTTAGAATCTCTTAAGTCTCTCTCATAACTGTGATCTTGTTGAATCTTGCTTTATAATTGTGTGTTTCTTTTCTTATTCCACCACCCTCACCTCCTGAGGGCAAAGTAGCTCTGATCTGCTTAGTTCAATACAGTGGATTAACTGCACAGCTCAGGGTTACGAGCTAAGTGGGTGGTTTTGGATGCACCTGGTAGTTCCTTGAATTTTCTTCATTGTGAATGGGGCAGAAGGCTCTTATTCTCACTAAAACTCAGTTAGTGCTGAATCATCTTCGCTGGAATCTACACAGTTACAGGTTTGATTCTCCAAAATTGTTCTAGAGCATTCAGCTTGGCTTAGGATATTTTCAAGTGGAACATTCTTGAATGATGGAGGAAAACTGAAGAAAATTTTCTCCTATTTATTGGTATGAATCCTATCAATCATGCTGAAGTGAAGTGAGGAAGCTTTGGATTTGGAATGAGAGTTCTTGAATTGAAAACATTTTTACTTTAGCACTTACTAACTCTGGATCTTGTAGAGGGGAGATTCCTTAGCACCCTATCTATTATCTTCCCACAGTGGAAAGTCACTCCCCCAGTAATTGGGGGAATTTACTCAGGCACATATTGCACCCAGTTTCTTATAATCAACACTTACTCCAAACTCTGTGTTAGCCTCTTTGTTGACTCTGAGGAATGACAAACATTTCACAGATTTCTTGGTGAGAAAGATACATGAACAAATCAGTATTATTTTCAATCTTTTTTTTCCCCATTATTAGTCTTTAGGGAGCCTTCTTAGATCATTTTTCTAGTATGCCTCCATCCCATAAAGTTTTATCACTATGGAATATTACCTATACATTTCTGAAAGAGATGAAATATGTGCTTCATAATAAGGAGTAAGTGTATTTTTTCCAATCTTTTCCTCTAAAAGAGCCATTTCTCATTCCTTTAGATAAGAAAATCCCTTCATCTGAAAACAAAAATGATTACCAAGGGGTGCAGTTAGTATGGTAAAGAGGTACAAGCTGTAGTCACTCCACCAACCTTGGGTGAGGAAGACTGGCTTCCTTAAATAGTAAATAGAAAATAGTAGAGAAAGAGTTCTGGAGAAAAGAGAGATGCTGGAGATAAACAGAAAATAAGACAGAATTTACAGGCCGTCTTAGGGAGGGCCTTTCCTTGGAAAAGCATCAGGAAGTATAAGGCTGAATTCCTGCTTTGGGTGGTGCAAGGGATTGTCACAGGGAGTAGACTGGACAATCTTGAAGCCCAAGACTAAGAGAGCCAATGTACTCCAAGGATATAGGGGACAGTCTTTAAGAAGGGGACTGACGATCAAGTTTCAACATTTATCAGACCATATTTCTATACTGCAAGTTCATTCTACTTGCAAAGTTCATTCTACTTGTAAAGTTCATGCTACAACCATACATTGCATTCTACAAACATTTGTTGTGAGTTCATTCTACATGTTCAGATTTCTTTTCTTTTTGATTCACGCCCAGGGATGCTCAGGGGTTACTCCTGGCTCTGCTCTCAGGAATTACTCCTGGCGGTGCTCGGGGGACCTTATGGGATGCTGGGAATTGAGCCCGGGTCGGCCACGTGCAAGGCAAATGCCCTACCCTCTGTGCTATCGCTCCAGTCCCACATGTTCAGATTTCTGCACTGCAAGTCCATGCAGGCTTTAGTATGGCTAAGGCAGAGAAATCTGTCAAATATTCTTATAAAAGTTAAGGCCAGAAATCATGAGAACAATTGCTTGAGAGGATGAGGGGAAAGAGACAGATTTTGGAGACAGGATTAGGTGAAACAGTTTATAATCTTGCATGATGCTGGTTGTTAATAGAGGGGCCTATTCCTAAGACTCAGCCATTTATTGGTTTGGCACAGAAAAAGCCTCCCAGGGCTGCTTAAATCACTCAATGACCTGAGATTTGAGAATTAGTTAAATCAATGTGGGTTTTTGTTTTCTGTTTTCTTTTTTCCTTTATTTTAGTTTTGTACTTTTTGGTGAAAATGAACAGAGTCAATCTAGCCAGTGGGCTGGGAATGGCCATCTGGGCCGCTGGGCCCTGTTCACTGAGCAGAATTATTCCACGAATATGAACAATGGCAGAATCCTGAGGCCAAGGCATTCTCAGAGCCTGCAGTGCTTTATGCACTGACTTCAAAGGCTCACTTGCCTCTCAGCTCCAGCCAATCGGGAGCTTCTGATTCCATCCTTGCCTCACTTGGCCTTTTGCTTGGCCTTGATCTTTCCTGGGACATGCCTCATCTGCTACCAAGACCCTTGAGAAATAATCCCTTATCTCCAGTTAGCAGTAAATTAGATACTTCTGGATTATTCAGTGCGAAGCTTTTCATGCTTATCTGTGAGTTACTTTTAGGATTACGAAGGAACTCCAAGAAAGCAGCATGATGCAACCTGCAGGGAAAAAATGGGATCTTTGTGTGCAACTGACTTTGCCATAAAGTGGAAGAGTCTAGGGCAGTGGCCATTTTAGCAATGATGGACTTCCCTTCATGAAGACCAGGGAACACTTAGGGAGGCAGGTACTAAGTGATGGTCATGCTGCTACTTTATCTGCTGGGAAGCTGGTCATAGCCACTTCAGATTTCTGCCAGAGATAGGACTTTGAGGCATATATAGGGATAGCTGTCCATTGGTTGGCACCCATCTAATGTGATGTAGATCTTGCTCAGTGTGTTGGATAAAATAGTTTTGAAGTGAATATGAATGTTATTATCTCTATTGGAAATCCAATCCACCCACTGGAGTCATCTCCTCAGCTCTTGTCTTTGTTATACTTAAGCCCCAGGAGTATGACAAAATGGTAGCAGGTCACTGTCACTGTTATCCCATTGCTCATCGATTTGCTTGAGCGGGCACCAGTAACGTCTCCATTGTGAGACCTGTTGTTACTGTTTTAGGCATTTTGAATATGCCATGGGTAGCTTGCCAGGCTCTGCTGTGCAGGTGAGATACTCTCAGTAGCTTGCCAGGCTCTCCAAGAGGGGCGGAGGAAGGTAGCAGGTATTCAGCGCTATTAGCTTCCTCGAACCATATCTCTCTCTCTCTCTCTCTCTCTCTCTCTCTCTCTCTCTCTCTCTCTCTCTCTCTCTCTCTCTCAGACGATAAACCACTACAAAGACCTTCATGATTCGTGATTAGATTTCAGTCATACAGTATTCCAACATCCATCCCTCCAGTAGTGTACATTTCCCAGAACCAGTGTCCCCCAGGTTTTCTCCTATGATTCTTGCTCCCCCCCTGCCTGCCTCTATGGCAGGCGTTTTCCTCTCTCTCCCTCTCTCTCTCTCCCTCTCTCTCTCCCTCTCTCTCTCCCTCCCTCTCTTCCTCTCGCTCCTCCCTCTCTTTCTCCTTTTCTCCCCCTCTCTCTCCCTCCACCCCCCTTTCTCCTTTAGGGCATTATGGTTTGCAATCCACCCATCTCTTTTCACATCCCTTCTCTCTAGCTTCCCAATTTGAGATTCATTCTGCTTCCCACACTGGCTCACCGCTCCGCCTCACCCCAGTTGGACTGACAACTAGGTCTCAGCCTGTTTATGTTGGCGTTGACACAGACTGCCTTTAGAACACTGGCCTTCCTGGATTTGCAATGAAACTTGGGCAAAGGGCCCTGGCCCTATGCCTGCCCAGGGTGCAGGAATTAGATTCATCTGGGCCCATTGAACAAGCCAGATTTCATTTATTTGTTAGAAGAAGGTGGAAGCAACAGTACTGAGAGGAACCTAGAAATGAATAAGGGGAAATAAGTGTGTGTTAGAGAACCCCCAGATGTTCCACAGACACCAGATCTTTTGAGGTGGCTCAAGTTCCATCCCAAGCAAAAACTGCCTAACAATGGAGAGGTTATATCCTCCCCAAAGTGCTGACTCATACCTTTCTGTATCCAGGAGAGTTTTTTTTTTTTTTGCGGGGGGGGGGAGGCTGGTTCCACTTTTTGGGTCACAGCCAGCGATGCTCAGGTGTTATTCCTGGCTCATGCACTCAGGAATTACTGCTGGTGGTGCTTGGGGGACCACATGGGATACTGAGAATCGAACCCCTGTCTGCCGTGTGCAAGGCAAATGCCCTACGCACTGTGCTACCACTCAGCGGTTGGCCGTTCGCCTTTCATGTGGCCGACCCGAGTTCGATTCCTCCACCCCTCTCGGAGAGCCTGGCAAGCTACGGAGAGTATAGAGGTTGGGCGGCAGAGCCTGGCAAGCTCTCCGTGCATATTGGATATGCCAAAAACAGTAACAATAAGTCTCTCAATGAGAGATGTTACTGGTGCCCGCTTGAACAAATCGAAGAGCAATGGGATGACAGTGGGGTGGGGGGAGTGTTCCAGAGTCCCTGACATAGTCACTCTAAAACATTTTTAAAAAAATTTAACTAAATTGGGAGCCTTGGGGATATGTTAAATAAATACCAAAGTTAGGAGGAGAGACAGGTGCACTGTGATAAATTCAGAATTTAGAGTAACTTCAAGGGGTTGAAAAAGATGTCATTCTAGAATGCACGTGAATGAAAAATGTTTTGTTTTGGGAGGGCACACCCAGTGATACTCAGGGTTTACTCCTGGCTTTGCACTCAGGAATTACTCCTAGTGGAGCTCAGGGGACCGTATGTGATGCCAGAGATCAAATCTGGGTCAGCTGCCTCCAAGGCAAATGTCTTACCCTCAGTACTAACGTCTGGCCCAAATGCAAAATGTTAATGACATGTGTGAATGTTTTGTCTATTAACTGTGTGTTGTAGGAAAAAAGAGACTTGGTGTACCACCACATATTAGAAGAGTTTCAGGATTCTTGAGAGTGTAAACTAAAAGATTCAGTACTTCAAACATCACAATATACTAAACTCAAGCATGTCAAATTTTTGTCTCCCTTCTGAACCCAGTCTCAATTGATAAGTGCTTTCAACCTCCTGGAATTATCTCTTACATGATTTGAATGATCCATTCCAGTATTTCTCAACCTTCTTTTTACCATTGCTCCTACTTTCAACCTTCCTACTTTCAGCCTTCCCTTCCTGCTCCTCCCTGTCTTACCGATTAGCCCCCTAATCTTGTGCTTTGGGCTCCCACTTACACAATTTTCTCCTGAGGGCCCACAAGGGACCATACAGCCTCCAGCTGAAAACACGAAGTCTATGATTGTAACCTGCAGTCAATTATTTTATGTTCACATATTTGGTGTATAACCTAATATCATATTTTAGTGGATTGTTTGATTATGGCATGGCCAGTTCCATACACTCTGACAGATTCTGGGACTATATAGTAAATCATATAGACATAATTCCTGTCTCCTAGAGCTTGTTCTATAGGGGAGTGTAAAAAACTAAGGCATGCCGAGGGGCGCGTGCACTCGAGGGCTCTCTGGGCGGCTCTGTCTCACCACCCGCATTCGGTGCTCTGGAACCGCTGTGTATGGGCTGGATCGGGATGGCCGGTGGTTAAGGACAGGTGAAGGAAGAACAAGGACCAAGCTGGTTGCTGATTAGTTACCGTTTATTCATTCTTCCATCTTTCTCATCTCCCGCACTCCCAGCTCCATCCTCTCTCTGGATCAACTGCTGCATCTCTGGCTTCTCTTGTCTCTCCTCCTTCCTTCTCTCCCACCTTGCCCTCTAGGCTACACCCAGCCAGGTAGCAAAATCAATATAAGAAAGCCCTTCCTGAGGGCAGGGCATTCCAAAGTCCTTCCTGACTCTTAAGGTTTTTTTCCTTTCCTTAGTCCAAACACTTATTAACATCTTAATACTAGTTATTTTTGTATGGACATAGCAAGAGATACATTGAGGCTTGCAAGGCAGCTCTCCTGGCAACATCTTGCCAGACTCAGATCACAGCACTCAGGCCAGATTAATCATTCCTCACCCTAGAAGGGTCCAAATCTAGTTATCACTGTTTGGATCATGACAACATTTGTCCATCATCAAGCTCTTAACTTATAGTTAAGCATTAGGCACTTTGGCCAGGCCCATCTCAATGCCAGGGTAGCACACAACTCACCGCTTGCTCTGGATCCGTCTTGTCCCTCGTCGGGACCCTGCTTTTGGGGCTGCTAGGAAGTAAGGGCAGCTGAGGCTTAGGTTGAGAGAACAGATGCCCAGGAGGAAATTATCATGTAGAGTCAAATGACTCCCAGGTTATAAAAGCATAGCATTTGCTAAGTCTTCCTGTGTCCATACAGAAAGGACATTGCTCTGAATAAACTATGCAAAGGACTCAAGGAGAAGAAAAAAACAGTATTTGCAAGTCAACAGAACACTAAGAAAGAAGTTACAAATAAACACAGAGTGGGAGCACTGTAATGGGAGTAACCCAATAAACCTAAACTACCTGAAGCTATGTTATCCTACATAGGGGAGAGACACATTGAACTAGCAAACACATTCAAAATTACTCAAAATTATAGCTCTCAATCATTTGAAAGTACAAATTTCCAGATAGCACTCAGTTGGGAAGAAGTCCTGACTAAATTATCAGGGAGAAGGATTTAGGGAATATTTCTTGAGAAAGGAACTTTGGTTTTACTTAGAATTATATAGCTCTTCTGTCAAATATGGTAGATACTAGTTATATGGGAATATTCAAATATTACTTGCAATTAAATTCACTTAAAGAGGTACACTTCCTTAATTGCACAAACCAATTCCCGTGCTCATAGGCACCATTCTTGAATGGCTGCTGTATCATACAACACTGATCGGCAATACTTCCATCACTGCAGAAAGTTCTATTGGGCAGTACTGTTATGTAGGATTTAATTTGTTGGAAAGAAATCCAAGACTGGCAGAAGGAAACATCTTGAGCCAAAACAAAAGCACTCCATGATTTAGAGAAACTTAATTATTATCTAAGAGAAATAGGCTTTTCAATATGTATAGTTGATGGTGTTACTGGCTGATTATTTGGGTGAAGGACCACAGGAGAGAGGAAATGTATTCTTTTTTCTATCTCATCCTCTGACAGCTAATACTAAGCCAATTACTCAGTGATTATTCCCAACCCCCACATCCACCTCCTTGTCTCCTGCCTGGGTTCCTGGATATATAAAATAGCTAGTAATAAAAAAAAAAAACATAGTAAAGAATAACGTTTCACTTGAATTGGTCTCAAAATAGAAAATGAATGACATAGAATGAATAGCTGATAACAACTTTAAAATCATGTAGCTAAAAATAAATCACACATAATTAAATTGTTGGCTGCCATGGCCCAAGAGTCTGCCATTTGCCAAATACAGATCCCTATTCTCTGCCCATGGAGTTTAGTGTTGGTGTGCTAGAGAGTTCTCTTTTCACTCTTCACTCTATGCATTTTTATAAGTTCAACCACTCACTTCTTGATTTCACATGCAATCTACATGCTGATGGTTCTCAAGTCCATACTTCTAGTCCAGGACCTCACTCTTGTGACCCAGCTCCCTAATTCAAATGGCCATTAATAGTCTCCAGTTGACTTTCTCGTGGCATTTCAAACTTATCCCTTCAATGCTCATCAAACCCTCTTCTCAGTCCTCAACACCAACCATTGATAATATGCTCTAAAACAGGAGTCAGAGTTTGGGAGGAATCTTCACTTCTGACCTGTAATCCTAGAAGTCACAAAGTTTTGTTGTTTGTCTCCCAAATTGCCACTTGGACTTTGTTATAAAAAACAAAATTAATAAAAATCAATTTGTGATAAATAATTTTAATCTAATCAATAATAAGTTCAAATCATTTAAAAGAATATACTGCCTATTCTTCTTTACATAAATAAGTTTTCCACTCTGCAATTATTATATTGAATTAAATTTTATTTTTGTGCTTGGATCTTGGACTGGAGCAATAGAACAGCGGTAGGGCATTTGCCTTACATGCAGCCGACCCAGATTCGATTCCTCCGTCCCTCTTGGAGATCCTGGCAAGCTCCGAGAATATCTCGCCCTAACGGCAGAGTCTGGCAAGCTGCCCGTGGTGTGTTGTATATGCCAAAAATAGTAACAACAAGATGCTATTGGTGCCCGCTAGAGCAAATTGATGAGCAATGGGATGACAGTGACAGTGACTTGAATCTTACTGTGACCCAGATATTTATAAGATACAGAGAGAAGAGAAAAGGACAATGTGAAGGAGACAGAGATTGATGTGCGGTGCAACTACAAGCCCCCAAACGCTAAAACCAACACAGATTTAAGAGACAAGGAAGGATTATTTCCTTCAGAGGAAGTAAGGTTCTGGAAACATAATTTCAGACTTCTATTTTCCAGAACTCTGATAAAATCCATTTCTGTTGAGGTAAGTCACCAAGTTTGCAGTAATCTTAGGCTGTATAGCAGCCCAAGGAAACTAATGCATGTTTTCCTTACTTTTGACATCCTTCTTATCAGAGGACTACAAAGTGGTCTCTTCCCTTGTTTTCCTTACAGTAAACTTTATGAGCAGAGCAGAATGAGTATGTTTACAATTTTATCTCCAATGCTAGCTCAGTGCCTGGCACCAATTAATCACACAAACATTTGTTACATGAATGAAGAAACATCTGGGAGGATAGGAACAGAGCAAGTTTTGTGGAAGATGGACTTGAGTTGGTCTGATAAAATGGGATTTAGGTAGCATGGAGTGGGAGTGATTATTCCTAGCAAGAGGATTATTCCCAGAGAGAGGAGCCACTCTAAGGAGGGCCTGGAGATGGGGGAACACATAAACTCTTAAAACTCAACCTGACTGTGGGTTGTGGTTTCTGAAGTACATCTGGATGTACTTCAGAATCAGTTCTGACCCTCCAGGCACTTCCCTGGGGTTGACCAAGGTGGGTAAAGCTCTATGGTGATCCATTTGCCCTTTCTCCTGAAGACCAGGGCTTCCATAACAGGGGCACTCAGCATCTGTGTGTGACACAAAATGGTCATAGCTCTCCATGATATTTGGTCCAGAATGACTGACAAGATCTGGGAGTTCCAAATAGCCCACTGTAACATGCAATCCTTATCATGTTCTTATGTGCCATGGCACAAAAGAAGATTGGGAGGTACTGATAAAATTAGGAACCATTAAATATTATTTTATTTTATTTTATTTTATTTTATGCCTTTTGGGTCACACCCGGCGATGCATAGGGGTCACTCCTGGCTCATGCACTCAGGAATTACCCCTGGTGGTGCTCAGGGGACCATATGGGATGCTGGGATTCGAACCTGGGTAGGGCCTATGCAAGGCAAACACCCTACCCGTTGTGCTATCACTCCAGCCCCTGGAACCATTAAAAATTCTTGAATGATGGGGCCCAGAGAGATAATACAGCAGGTAAGGCACTTGCCTTGAACATGGCCAACATGGGTTTGATCCCTGCCATCCCATATGGTCCTTCAAGCAGTGTCAGGCATAATTTCTAAGTGCAGAGTCAGAGTAACCCCTGAATTACGTTTTAAAAAAAATAATAATTTATTTATTTTTAATTAGTGAATCAACGTGAGGGTACAGTTACAGATTTATACATTTTTGTGCTCATGTTTCCCCCATACAAAGTTCGAGAACCCATCCCTTCACCATTGCCCATTCTCTACCACCAGTAAACATAGCATCTCTCCCACCCTCCCCAGTCCCATCTCCCCCCAACCCACACTGCCACTATAGCAGGGTATTCCCTTTTGATCTCTCTCTCTCTGATTAGGTGTTGTGCTTTGCAGTAAAGGTGTTGAGTGGCCCTTGTGTTCAGTCTCTAGTCTATATTTGGCACACATCACCCTTCCCCCGCATGACCAACGACCACATTTTACTTGGTGTTCCCTTCTCTGTGTTGCCCAGAATGAGAGACCAGCCTCCAAGCCATGGAGACAACCTCCTGGTACTTATTTCTACTATTCTTGGGTGTTAGTCTTATAGTCTATTATTCTATATTCCACAGATGAGTGCAATCTTTCTCTGTCTGTCTCTCTCTTTCTGACTCATTTCACTTAGCATGATACTTTCCATGCTGATCCACTTATATGCAAACGTCATGACCTTATTCTTTCTAACAGCTGCGTAGTATTCCATTGTATAGACGTACCAAAGTTTCTTCAACCAGTCATCTTCAACCAGTTCTAGGGCACTTGGGTTTTTTCCAGATTCTGACTATTATAAACAGTGCCGTGATTAACATATAAGTGCAGATGTCATTTCGACTATACTTTTTGGCTTTTCTGGGATATATTCCCAGCAGTGGTATTGCTGGGTCAAATGGGAGCTCAACCTCTAATTTTTTGAGAATTGTCCATATTGTTTTCCAAAAGGGCTGAACTAGTCGGCATTCCCACCAGCAGTGTAGAAGGGCCCCTTTCTCCCCACATCCTCTCCAACTGCGGTTGCTTTTGTTCTTTTGGATGTGTGCTAGCCTCTGTGGTGTGAGGTGGTATCTCATGGTTGTTTTGATCTGCATCTCTCTGATGATTAGTGATGTAGAGCACTTTTTCATGTGCCTTTTGGCCATTCTTATCTCTTCCTTGATAAATTTTCTGTTCATTTCTTCACCCCATTTTTTGATGGGGTTGGATGTTTTCTTCTTGTAGAGTTCAACCAGTGCTTTATATACCATTGATATTAACCCCTTATCTGATGGGTATTGTGTAAATATCCTTTCCCATTCTGTAGATAGTCTTTGTATTCTGGTCACTGTATCTTTTGCGGTGCAGAAGCTTTTTAGTTTAATGTAGTCCCATTTGTTGATTTCTGTTTTTACTAGATTGTTTAGTTCCGTGTCATCTTTGAAGATATCTTTATCTTCAATATCGTGGAGGGTTTTGCCGACCTTGTCTTCAATGTACCTTATGGTTTGTGGTCTGATGTTGAGGTCTTTAATCCATTTTGATCTGACTTTTGTGCATGGTGTCAGGTCAAAGTCTAAGCCCATTTTTTTGCAAGTGGTTGTCCAGTTATGCCAGCACCATTTGTTAAAGAGGCTTTCCTTGCTCCACTTCACATCTCTTGCTCCCTTATCAAAGATTAGATGATCATACATTTGAGGTTGTGTGTGGGGATATTCTACCCTGTTCCATTGGTCTTCGGCTCTGCCTTTGTTCCAGTCCCATGCTGTGCTGTTTTAATTGTTACCGCTTTGTAGTAGAGTTTAAGGTTGGGGAGGGTGATGCCTCCCATCATCTTTTTCCCAAGAATTGTTTTAGCTATCTGTGGGCGTTTATTGTTCCATATAAATTTCAGGATTGCTTGATCCCTTTCTTTGAAGAATGACATGGGTATCCTTATAGGGATCGCGTTGAATCTGTATAATGCTTTGGGGAGTATTGCCATTTTGACAATGTTGATTCTCCCCATCCATGAGCAGGGGATATGTTTCCATTTCCTCATGTCCTCTTTTATTTCATGGAGTAGCGTTTTATAGTTTTCTTTGTAGAGGTCCTTTACTTCTTTTGTTAAGCTGATTCCAAGGTATTTGATTTTCTGGGGCACAATTGTGAACAGGATTGCTTTTTTCATGTCCCTTTCCTCTGTCTCATTGTTTGTATATAGGAAGGCCATGGATTTTTGGGTATTGATTTTATAGCCTGCAACACTGCTTTATCACCCCTGAATTACTTTTGCTGGGTGTGGCCCCCGCAAAAAAGTTCCTGAATGGAAACATGAATGAAACTGGTTATGTAACATATAAGCCTTTATGCTAAGGAAAATGTGCATTCCGGATTAAAAGCCATTAAGATTTCAATATGGCACATTGATTCAGTAGAGACTGAACCAAGCATGTGCGCCTGTGAGGTGTGGAGTACTGTACAAATGCGCATTTGAAATCTCACCCCCCATAAGTCAATTTAGTCCATGAAAGAAAGATTTGCTTAATATAAATATAAAGCTTTGTGTTCTATAGGTCAGGAGTTTGTCAGATGCAATTAATAAAAGGATAATGGAATAATCCAGAAAGGCAGTGGTAAGGAGACCAAGAGCAAAAGGTAGTTTGATGAAAACGTAGAGAGAACACAAAGGCAAATAAAAATGTGTGGGAAGAGAGGTGCATCTTCAAGCTAAAGAAGTCCAGAGGAATGGAGGCATTTGAAATACAGGAATCCACTGAGAAGACCAGAGATGCAGAAGTGTCATGCTTAGACCTTCTAAGAGGACAGGCTTCTGTAGGAACAAAGGCTGGGATAATAATATTAAAGAATATTTTGTTGAGGATCTTCACATCGTATTCAATCAGGGATGTTGGTCTATATTTTTCTTTTTTTTGTGGTGTCTTTGTTTGCTTTTGGTATTTGGGAGATATGTGCCTCATAGAAACTGTTTGGGAGGGTTCCTATTTTTTCAATTTCCTGGAAAAGCTTGAGGAGAACTGGCAACAGGTCCTCTTTAAATGTTTGGAAGAATTTGCCAGTGAATCCGTCTGGACCTGGGCTTTTGTTTTTGGGGAGACTTTTGATTACAGTTTCGATTTCCTTGATATTAATGGGTCTATTCATTATTCCAGGTCTTCATGGTTCAGTCCTGGGGGATTGTAGGAATCAAGGAATTCATCCATTTCTTTTAGGTTCTCTTGTTTCATGGCACACAGACTTTCAAAGTAGTCTCTGATGGTCTTTTGAGTCTCCTTGGTTTCTGTTGTGATGTCCCCCTTTTCATTTCTGATTCAGTTTATTAGGGTTCTTTCTCTCTTTTTCTTTGTGAGTCTTGCTAGTGGTTTATTAATCTTGTTTATTTTCTCAAAGAACCAGCTCTTAGTTTCATTGACCTTTCAGATTGTTTTCTGGGTTTTCATGTCGTTAATTTCTGCTCTAATTTTTATTATTTCTTTCCTTCGGTCAGGTTTGGTTCCTTTTTCTGGTCCTTTTCTAAGATTTTGAACTGTGAAGTCAAAATGTAGGCTCTTTCTTCCTTCCTAAGGAATGCTTGCAAAGCTATGAATTTTCCCCTTTACATGACTTTAGCTGCGTCCCATAGGTTTTGGTAGCTCGTGTCTTCATTCTCATTTGTTTTGAGGTATCGCTTGATTATATTCCGGAGAAACAATAAGGTATAGTCGAAATGACATCTGCACTTATATGTTAATCGCGGCACTGTTTACAATAGCCAGAATCTGGAAAAAAACCCGAGTGCCCGAGAACAGATGACTGGTTAAAGAAACTTTGGTACATCTATACAATGGAATACTATGCAGCTGTTAGAAAAGAAGAAGTCATGACCTTTGCATATAAGTGGATCAACATGGAAAGTACCATGCTAAGTGAAATGAGTCAGAAAGAGAGAGACAGACATAGAAAGATTGCACTCATCTGTGGAATATAAAATAACAGAGTAGGAGAATAACACCCAAGAATAGTAGTATATAATATAAGGAGTTTGGCTCCATGTCTTGAAAGCTGGTCTCACATGCTGGGGGAAAGACAGCCCACATAGAGAAGGGAACTCCAAGTAAAATGTGGTTGGGGATCCCGCGCGAGAAGAGAAATGCATGCTGAAAGTAGACTATAGACTGAACACGATGGCCACTCAATACCCCTATCACAAACCACAACACCCAAAAGGAGAGAG
Source organism: Sorex araneus (assembly GCF_027595985.1). Lineage (NCBI taxonomy): Eukaryota > Metazoa > Chordata > Mammalia > Eulipotyphla > Soricidae > Sorex > Sorex araneus. The sequence goes on from NC_073302.1 coordinate 247,344,449, forward strand.
AAAAAAATGGAATATCCTGCCACAGAGGCGGGGTGGGGTGGGGTCAGGGGAGGATGAGATTGGAGGGTGGGAGGGATATTGGGTTTATTGGTGGTGGAGAATGAACACTGGTGGAAGGATGGGTTCTCGAACATTGTATGAGGGAATCACAAGCACAAAGATGGGTAAATTTGTAACTGTACCCTCACGGTGACTCACTTATTAAAAATTTTTTTAAAAAAAGAATATTAAAGGAGAGCATCAACAATTGCAATATCTTACCCTTGTCAACACTCTAGTAACAGACTCTTGGGAGAAATTTGAAAAAAAATAATTACTACAAAGATGTGGAATCTTCATCCTAGAGATTCACCCATATATCTATTTAGGATGTATGCATACTCTTGGTGCATTTCCCATATCAAGGTCATTTGCATCTCAACTTGTAAATTTGGGATGTATCCTCTCTCCCCTCTGTAAAAATATCATATTCCTCTAGATTTGTTATTCCCTCTTTCTCTCCCCTAACATTTCCCAAATAAAGCTATCTTTACTATTTATCTCTTTCGTGAAATTCTTTTCTGTGAGGGCAGATGATGAAGCTAGCAGCCTGTATGGAGTCAAGGACTATCTATCCTTTCCTTCAAAGAGAAAATTCCTCACTCCAGCCTGAGCTCAAGGGGTCCCTGAGTATTTGGGTGGTGGGGGCTCACCCCTGTGCTGTGTAAATCAAGTGGGGTTTGGTTGCCTTCTGACAGCTGCCTAAGGGAGCTGATAAAATGCAGCATCTATGCTAAGTAGGTGCTTGTGGCAGATTTAATCAGTTCTGACCCTCCAGGCACTTTCCTGGGGGTGACCAAGGTGGGTAAAAAGGAAGACAGTGGACTCACTTCTTGACTCATTGCCCTCCTTCTTCCCACTTCACGTAAGTCACCTATAACAGCAACAACAACAAAAGCCATGTGTTCAGAATCACAGATGCTTTAGGATTTCTCCACATTTCTCAGAGCAGGGAAAGCAGCATGAAGACCTTCAAGGAAAAGGGGAGCATCAGCATGTCATTATGATTGTTCCCATCAAAGCCAGACAGGGGACTGGTATGATATGACAATGGGTAAAGGGCTCGCATGTGGCCAACCTGGATTTGATCCCTCCAACCAATATGGTCTCCAAGTGTTGCCAGGGGTGGTTCCTGAGTGCAGAGCCAGGTGTAAGTCCTAAGCACAGTGAGCCCCCCGCTACACCTCCCCCCAGCTCCCCTTTGCCCACCAACACACACACAAATCCAGACAGGATTGTCCAGAGTTCAATAGAGACAAGAATGAGCAAGGGCGTATTTCTCTGTAAAGGAGTCATTACAGTTCCAGGTCTTTGCTTGATAGCTTTATAACTATAGTGAAGGAGGTGCAAGGAGAAAGCTGAGTGAGCAGGAACTTTTCAGGTGCATCCCGGAGCTTATGTGTGAGGATGAGGAATGGAGAGGAATGTCATGAGCAGGTAACTGTCCAAAGGCAACAGCCACTGTCCAGCTTCAGATCTCCATGGTTGTTTCGGAGCATATGGACAGAGAAACGAGAGCTTTCAGATTTCTGAAGGAAAACTCAAGATCCAGAATTGTATGAGTACTACATACAGTGTCATTTAGATTCTATTTTATGCTCACAATAACCATATTAGGTATTTTTCAAGTACCCATTTCTCAATAGTGGAGAAGCCTATAGATTGGTCTCAAATTAAACTCTAAGTCTGAGCAATGACTTTCTCTCTTTCTCTTTATCTTTCTCTGTCTCTGTCTCTCTGTCTCTGTCTCTGTCTCTCTCTCTCACACACACACAGAGAGAGAGAGAGAGAGAGAGAGAGAGAGAGAGAGAGAGAATTAAAATCAGCTATGCATCCAACCCTCAACAAATTGGACTCCTAAATAACGTTACTCCTTTTATTTTTTCCCCAATTCCATGAGCAAGCCTGCATTTCTATTCTGCCTCAAAGGTGAATAAGTTTACAACATTATGGATAAGGGGACTTATGTAAAGGGGCCTAAGGCAGGAGAGTAATAGGTAGGGCCCTAGTGCCTTTGTAGAGCCTACAAAATCCCTTGAGTCTACTCAACAGTGGTGACAGGTGTCAGAGCCAAGCCTGAGGCCTGAGAGTCTGTGCAGAGAAGGCAATTAGGTTGGGGTTCCCGTGGCTCACACTTTATGTATATCCTTCAGAGCTGCCACTTCTCCTTGGGGGATTTACATCCAGAATCTCTCTGCAACCCGGATTTCTTCACTCACAAAAAAGTAAAAGAAAGAAAAGCTTCGCATTGTAGGTTTGAAAATAACAGGAATTTTAACTGATTGCAGGAATAAATCCTGGATCTTTGGAACGGGCAATGGAATTGGGGGAGGAAGGGGGCAGGTCCCAGCTGGGCCAGTCAGAATGACAAAATTCATTGCAAACAGCTCCCTTTGATTCTTTTGACTATAGCTAAGCCAGTGGGACTGAGAGCTCGATGTTCTCAATAACAGCCTTGACAATAACATGATTTGTTTCCTTTCCAAAGCTGAAAATGGCATCTCAGCCCGCAAAGAGGAGCTTCCGAACTTGTAAAATGGGAGAGCTGCATTTCTGCTCCAGAATAGGAAATAAGAGCATTAAATAGTGACAAATGCCAAAGTCTATACACTTACCTAAACAAAACATTTGATTTATTTTGGAGGAAATTTTCTTTTGTCTTTTCTTGGTTAAGATTTCAGACGATGATGTTCCTCTTTACTAACCTCTTTACTAAGATTGAAACTGAATCTTGCCTTACTCTCTGGGGGCACTGTAGCACTGTCATCCCGTTGTTCATCGATTTGCTCGAGCAGGTACCAGTAACGTCTCCATTGTGAGGCTTGTTGTTACTTTTTTTGGCATATCGAATATTCCACGGGGAGCTTGCCAGACTCTGCCGTGTGGGTGGGATACTCTCGGTAACCTAACGGGCTCTGGGGGCACAACACATGAATTATTTCTGTAATTCGCAGAAAAAGTCTAAACCCCGAAGCTTGACCCAAGGTTGTGGATAGTTTTAAGTTTGAGGCTGATAACTACCTGCATGGTATTCTTTTCTTCATGCTTCTTTGGATTGTTTCAGAGAAGGTATAAAATAAGCCTCATTGTTTGCTCAACAGGGAACACTGAAGGCTAATAGGCATTTATGTCATTAAGAAAAATAATGGTTGCAGTTAGTTAGCAGTTGATAGTGATTGTAAGTCATTGCGACCTTCTTGAGTTGCCCAAATGCTGAAGACAGAAATAAGCAAGTATTCCCCTGCTTTCTCCATCAGTGCAAAGCTCGCCTTAATCTCTGCTCTGGCAGAAGTAGAGTGCCAGTGCTACGGGAAAACCATGAGTCATCGAGATGTGCTCTCTGCCCCCAGTGAATTGAGGGAAGACTGCAAGTGCAGGGCACTTAGATCACACACATGCATACCTGCTGAAGATAAGCACAGACTCTAAAGTGTGCTTGTGCAAATTTATTTTGAAACCAGTGGCTTGCCTTCACATTGCTCAACTATGCTCTCAAGGTTAAATTAATTCTCCAGTCAGCAAAGCCCAGCCGATTTTCATCTTCAGACCTCTGTAGGATTTACACAGCTTTTACAACATTATTTCTTAAATTAATATATTGATACCCATGGCCCTTATAGTAAATTCCAGAGGTTCCACATCACTATTCTGCTGGAGGGAGTGCCCCTCTCTACTTGACTCAGATTCTGCCCTCTGAAGCGCTCCAGTGGGGATAGGGAGATGGTAGTCAGTCATGGAGGGAAGTTGTGATTGGTAGGTGGCTTGGGGGAAGGTGGAAGATCAGAGTCCTGAGCTCATCTGTAGGAAGAGGTTTGAATCATAGACATGGCACTTACTAAACTTAGGGCCACAGCAGTACCTTCTTGATGAATCCCTCAGCCTGCAGAGACCATTTGAAGCTGTTTCCTGTAAAAAGGCAACAATAATAAATCATGATTCACTTACATGTTGTGGTAGCGATGAGGAGATGGCATAAGAGCAAGCAACTAATATGGTTTACTGAAGCATTGTTGGTATTCAGAAAGTGTGAATCTGGCTCTATTAGGAAAAGAGATGTATACAAAGTGATAAACATGCAGAAACACACTGGATATAGATTAAATATGCAGCCTGAAAAATGGGTATGAAACTAAACTATTTGGATTTGAAGTAATATGGGGCTAAACTCTAGAAAACTGCCATGTATGTGCCCTTCTACAGGGTGTTTATATTTACAAACTCAGGACTTGGGGGTTCTTTATGATGAGCTGGACTCTGCCTCTGTTTCAACGGAAAAGAAGGGCCCTAACCCTTTTAGGGCCAGAAGATTGAGCAAGTAAATATATAGAAATATAGAAATTTCAGTTAAATTTGAATTTAAAGTAATGAGTAATTATAGTCTAAATATGTTCAAGAAATATTTGGGGGCTTATACACACCAAAAATTCACTACCACTTAAGATTAAAATTGAACTTAGTGTCTGTCCTATATTTGGAAACCCTATGTCTGTCACTGACAACTAAAAGGGCAAAACTCAGCAGGATACTCTGCATAAAAGCTCAGGGAAGAAAATAATTACTATGATCTGGTGGTTGGAATAAACAACAAAAAAATAGCAAAGGCAGTGCTGATTGACACAAAACATATATGTTGTCAGAGAGTTTCTATACCTTCCCTTCTCCTCAACTCTTCTCTTTGGATCAGGGGCTCCTCACATAAGCACCAAGATATATATCCTTGGTTTGGGCTAATCTGGGATCTTTGGCCCCAGAGGGAGAATTCTCTAGACAAATAAAAATCTGACTGAAGTTACATGTGGCCAGAGGTCCAGAATTTTTCTAGGTTCCTGTTAGCCTTTTGCCTCAGTCAAGACTTATAAACCCTTAGAGCAACCAACATTTTGATGCTTTCTTGATAGACACTCTTAGACACAAGAACCAACCTTTGACACAAGTCCTGTGTTTTGTGGACTTAAAGATTGGAAAATATTTAGCATAAAAACATTAAAGCACAAATTATGAGGAGACAAAGAGGAAAAGAAAAGTTGAAGAGTTGTTAGGAGAAGTATAAACATTCTGACATCGTAATCTTGTATGTTAGGAAGTAAACCAACGTGTTCAAAAGCATCTAGAACTAGACCTGAGTAGATAATTCAGAGTTACATACATAACTATATAAAAACTTTAAAAAGAATAGAAAACCAAATTCAAGGGGGGAAATTATAGTATAAGAAATCCAAAGAGAATATAATATTTTTAATCTTCATTTTTTAGAAGAAGATATTAAACTATTAAAATCAGACAAAGACATGAATGTATCATTTTTGGATAGATTTTTTAAGGCAAAAAATAATACCCCAAGTTTTTAGAAAGGAGATACATACCCACATACCCACAGTGCTTTAAAAAAATTTTTTTTTAAAGTCCTATGCTCAGATATTTCTCTTGTTTGTGCTTGAGGACCATATGCAGTGCCAGGGATAGAACCAAACTCAGACGGGTGCAAGAAAGGGGCCTTAACCCCTGTACTATCTCTTTGGCCCAACAATGTCCAAATATTAAAACAATGATTTCCTAATTTTTCCTTATATCTCATGCTCATGGCTGAGGTTTCTAGCCTCCAAGATGACCCAAAGTGACCAGTTAAATGTACTTCCCTCTTAGATGTAAGGGAACCCTGTGGTTTCAGTGTGGAACCAGCTTGCATGTAGCCAATGTGCACTGTAGAAGTAATCACATATCACTAGAAAATGAAGTTATAAAAGATGCCATGCTTCAGCCTGGCATGGATAGTATCTTTCTTTTTCTTGGCTCCCTTTTTTTGGAAAAAGCCAGGTTCAATATTTTCCGGCCCTGTGGAGAGGTTCATAGGGAACGGCTCAACTAGGCTTCCTGAAATGAGCTCCAAGACTGACCTATCTAAGAAGTACATACTATTGCTCTAGTAAAACTAATCAAATCTCTAGATGGCTGCAGACCAATTGACTGCTTGTTTGTGGCCTCATGATACTCTGAGCAAAATCATTTATAAAATCTATATGATAAATTTTGGGGTATTTTGGGCTACACCTGGCAGTGCTCAGGGCTTTCTCCTGGCTCTGTATTATTCAGGGATCACTCCTGCCAGGCTTGGGAAATCATATGGAATGCCAGGGATCAAACCTGGACCAGCTGCCTACAAGACAAACACCCTACCCACTGACTATTGCTTGGCCCTATAGTAAAAATTTTAAACTAACTAATAACATCATTTCATTTTGAAATTTTGAGTCATACCCAGGAATGTTCAGGGTTTAATCCTGGCTCAATAGTGACTCCTGACAATGTTTTGAAATCACTGTGGTGCCAGGGACCAAAATGGAGTTAGCCATATGCAAGGCAAGTACCTTAACCCTGGCACTCTTTTTTTCTGGCCTCTAAATATATTTTTAAGCTGTTGCTAAATTTTAGGGTCATCCATCATGAAGATATAGATCGTTAGTATAGTGGCTGTGAGTTGCTTAGTTTGTTCCACACAAATTCCAATTTTGAGACTCAGGTGGAAAGAATAGACCCTTGTTTTCATAATCGAAAATTGTTGCCATACCCCTGGCCTGACTACACTGTCTCAGGATTGACCTCACCAAGATATAATCTGATGAAAACTTGGGTATGTGGTTTTTGTGACTGAAATCTCCAGGCTTTCTTGGAGTTGGGATAGGCTACTTCCCCCACTTCCCAATACTCACGGAAGCACTGGCAATCACCCACACGAACCAACTCCAGCAACACCCTGTAGGCTTTACTACTGACCTTGCTTCAGAGACCCATAAATAAATCTCAAAAGAGATCAAAAACCGCAGTTAATCTAGGACCCATGCATGGCTGAACAGACTACGGCAAATCAGAGAAAGGTGGTTGAGTCTTGGGCCTGCTCAAGCGGAGTCCCTGGAAGTTGCTTGCTTCCACAATCCAAAATTGCCATCATACCCTGAGTCAACAGTTGGCCTGACTCAACTGTCTCAAAGCAGACCTTACCAAGATATAATCTGCTGAAAATTCTGGTATGCGGGATTTGTGATTGAAATCTCCAGGCTTTCTCAGGGTCAGGATGAGCTACACTCCCCCACCTCCCTTATTTCTGAAAGTCTCAGCAATTGCGTCCACACCAAAAGCTATTCCAGCCTTACTGTCCTGATAAAATTACTGAATGCTCTGAACAAACACCATGATCTCTTAGCACCTGTATTGCAAACCATAACGCACAAAAGGAAAAGAAGAGAGAGAAAGAGCAAGAAGGAGGCCAATATTACAAACAAATTAGCAAATGAAAAGTGCTGGTCCAAAAGCTCTTTCCCCAAGGACTCCTTCAGTTTCTGATTTACCGATTATTCCTAATGGGAAAGGTGTCGATCTAATCACTCTGACCTGAATCCAGAAGCTATTTTATGTATATTTTAAATAACATTTTATAAGTTTATGATCTATTTTGATTAAATTTTGTTTGAAATGTGGCTTTGGGTATTATTTCTGTGGCCACACCACTCCCATTTCTGTCCTCACTATCATGTTACTTCATCCTTTCTTCTATTTATTTTCTTCAGATGACTCTTATGAGGACACATTGAGTTTAGGTCTCACCAGAATAATTCAGGATGACCTCCTGATCTCATCATCTTTAAGTTGTACTATAACTGCAAACTTCCCACTTTTTCCCCCAAATAGATAATCATTCAATCCAGGGATCATAACAAAGACGTATTTTGGAAGTTGGGGGTCATTCAATGCACTTAAAAGTTTGGCACAATTTCATCAGGCTCTCAAGTAAGATATTCATCACCACAAAAAAGATTATTTTAATAGTTATATGTAATGGTAAATAATTTAGAACAAACTAACTTTGAAAAAGAAGAAAGGATTTGTCTATGGGATTTCAAAACTAATTGCTATAGTAATCAAAATCAAGATCTTGGTAGAAGGACAAACACATGGATCACTAGGACAAAATGGGGAACCAAGAAATGGAATCACACAAAAACATGCCCACTGGTCTTAAACAAAATGTGAAAACCAAAATAGAGAAAAAGAAAGTTGCCAAGACATTTTTCTAGACCAATTGGACAGCCATAGGAAAATAAACAAAACTTAGTGTGAGTGTCACACTTTATATAAAATTAAATCAAAACATATCACTAACTAAAAATATAAAGTATAAGTCATAAAACTAAGAAAAATTTATTATTTGCAGGATAGAGAGTAAAAAGTTATTAAAAGTCAAAAAAGCACAAGAATAGAAGGAAAAATTGGGCTGGACTCAAAGGACTGAAGTACACACTTTGCATGACAGACCCCCTGATTCTATTCCTGGTACCTCATGGTCTCCCAAGCATTCCAGGAAGCTATCTCTATGAACAAAGCCAGGAGTAGCTCCCATAAATCTCTGGTTGTGATCACTCTGAAAGAGGAAACATTCACAAACTAGAAATTTAAAAATAATATAAATGTTAAGATCATGTAAAAAGGAAGAAAAGAAGTCATATGGGGGAGAAAGTATTTGCAAATCACATCATAATAAAGGACTAGTGTCTAGTATACACAAAAGAAGGTTCAACACAAAATAATGAAATAAAGAATTTGGTTAGAACCATTATGACTAAAAATTTTCATGAAAAAGCATATGTAAAATGGCAGTAAGCACACAGAAGAGTGTATTATCATTAGCCCATCATGGAAATGAATGTAAATATGGCCTATGTGTTTGTTGTATATATGCAAATCACATATGTACATATATGTGTATATATACATTACAGTATACAGTACATACATTATATTAATAAGTATTAATATATATTTTTATCTATAATATTGTTTTCTGAATTATTTTTTCAACCATTTTTTACATTTTATAATCACAGTAGCAAATCTATTTTAGAAGGCTCCTGGAAAAAGTATACTTAGAAGACCAAAGCAGCATCAAGGATATTAAAGGATATGGAAAAAATGCAGAATTTCACTTGGAAAATTGACCTCTACCTGGTTTTGTGCTCAGGGATCACGCCTGGCCATGCTTGAAATAAAACTGGGTCAGCTACATGCAAGACAAGCACCTTAACATCTGGACCATCGCTTCGACCCTTTGGTAAGTTACTTAAACTTTAGGGTTTTGTCTTCTCTATACTTTTAACTTTATGATAATTAAATGTAACAATGAGGTAGATAAGGAAGATGACATGCCATGTATAAGTACCATTTGAGAAAGACACACAAGCACAAAACTAAGAAAGACAGATTTTGAAGACAGAGATCATCTGATTGAATCTCCTAACCAGGAAACTGAGCTCCAAGTCAGAAAGTAATACATTCCAGGTTGGTTGGGCAACACATGAATCAGCAGCTGTGAAAAGGGTTATCTAGAAGTTGAATCATGCCTTTGGTATGGTCAATTGGTTATTGGTTAGGAATTTTGCACAGACTCTACATGTCACCCCCCTTTTCCCCAGCCCCCGACCCCTGGCCCAGTTCATGAATAAATAGAAGAAATAGGGAGGCTCAATTTGGAATGCATGATATAACCCAGGACTACTCAGTCCTCTTCCTAAGAATATTATCACCCTGTTTGCCCCAGTCCCAGCTATTCACACAAACACTGGTCTTTGGATTACAGAGGCCAGTGTGGGCCTGCTACCAGTGACTGAATGAGTTCAAGGGTTATTTTGTGATTGTTTGCCAGTGCCAGTCTATATGTCTGGTGGGGCTCAGATCAACCTGACTGAGCTTATAGGGAAGGAGGGTTATATTTCCCTATGTTTCTCTAACTTCAAGAGGCTATTACTGACCAATTTCCCAGAAAATTCGATGTTTTCTGAATGGCAACATTTATTTAAATGAGCACGCAATTCTGTCTGTCCCTTGCCTAGGACCATAAACCCCTCAAAGAAAAGGTACTGATTTTGTTAGTGTCTTTCAGATGACTATTGGAGTGCTTTGTGCAAAAGCAAGCATAAGGAAACTGATGTTTAGTGACAAAAAGGCTCAATTTGTGTTCAAATCACAGCTCTTACATGTAAGGAGTGATTTGGGAAGGAGGTACTTAAATGCATATGGCCTCAGTCTTACCTTTTGTAAAGTGAAAATGGAGATACTGGAGTTCTTATACAGACCAACTTACTCAATATGAAATGTTCAGACTGGTATTGGCTTTTCAGTAAATATTAGCTCTTCCCACTTATGAGGTGAGTGTGTTATGTAAATTAGCAACGGTAGTAAATAGTACAGGGATCTGTGATTGCACAACAGCTCTATCCAGGCCAGCCATTATTATATAATCGGTTGTCATAAATCTATTGCTGGTGCAAAGAAGTGTATCTCTATCCACAAATCCTCCTGGCCTGCACTTTAAGTAACTCCTGGCAGGGTTGCGGGTAACCTGCCTCTCATGTGCAAAGCTGGCCCCTCACATGTCATCAGAACACTTTCTGAGAAGGCCACTGGGGACCCTCATTCATCATAGGTCCTATTTTATTTTCCATGCTGTAACTGTCCCATAAGAATGCTGACTATTGCAACTGGTATTCTCGTTAGTTCTATTCATTCATTACTTCATGTGTTCCTCCTTTCTCCCAATTCTGCTAAGTGATTCCCAGAGGATGTACTGGAATGGAAATAGGGTACTTGTCAATCTATAGGAAAAAAAACTACTTTAACCATCAGAATTAAGGTTGGAAATTTTTCTGTGATTAGGCTAACGTGTATAGTACTTACCTGTTTACAATGTTCATGGGTTCCATATGCATGACAGAGGTACCCCACTCATAGGGCACACAGAACCCAAGCGCAAATGCATGTATTTACAAGAACTTCCTCATCTTCACACAGTTTGAAAACTTAGCCTGAAAAGTCATTTCATAAGGAGAGAAGAGAAAAAGCAACCCATGAACTCCATTTGTTAGATTTGACTCATATTAATTTAGAAGAAGTAGGATCCTTTACACTCATGCCTATTCCCTTCCTTACACTCCACTAGATTCCTGTCCTTCCCTCCCTCACTCTGGGGAGGTTCCAGTGTGTATGTGTGTGTGTGTGTGTGTGTGTTGTATTCATGTGTGTATGTGCCGTAGTCAAGGTGAGAAGTTAAACTGCTCTAAACACGCCTGGCAGACCTTTTGTCTCCAATTGGGCATAAACAAGAGGATTCCTCTCCCACACCTGGTCTCCTACCTCCTGGCCTTGGAGTAGGGTGAGTATAGTCCTAGAGACAAAAGAATTACAGATTTGAGTACTGAAATCCCATCTTCCTAACACTGACTTCTCTATTTTAGTTGCAGCTTAACCCAGGATATTCTACCCTGGGGACCCCTAAGAACTTCAAGACTGCTCCCATATTCTTAAGATGACCCAACTTATTTGGCCAATCCCTCGGCTTGGCTTGGTTCATGTCCTACCCCTGTAACTGGTGTGACTTGTTTTATTTACCAAGACATCCAACATCAGGTGGAGGAAGGTGTTTTTTTTATTTGTGCAAAGTAGTGAAAACATGCCTCTACCTCTCCTACAAAGGAGAGACTGCTTACAATTAGTCTCTAGAGACACCAAGGTGTGTCTCTATAAATAGAACTTTCCAGAAAAAAAAAACTTCCTAGAAACTTTTGTTATCAGTCCCTTAAATAGTGTTGGCTGACAAGGAGAGGCAAAGATTTCCACCAGCTTGTAAGAGGCGTGACTGATAAATTTGACAAGTGAGATGTTAATGAGGTTAAGTAGGCAAGCTCCTGACCAGTGAGAAATAAGGAATAAATATTGTTTAGCAGAGGTGGACTTCTTTACCTGGCACTTATGTTCCTCCCCCACTAATTATGGCTTGACTTCCTCAAAGACAGTGGATAATGTAAGTAACATGCTTGTGTTCCAGTTGTCAAGGAGATGGGATATCTGTATGCTTAGCTTAGCTTAACACAGAGGATAATTTGGTTGAGCATAGCCCATCATTTGATTTCTGGACCTTTCCCAAATCTCTATACCTCTGCCTCCAAGCTGTGTTGTTGATTTGTGACCTATTCTCTTTCCATATTTCTCTGCTCCCTGCTCCGCCCTCACTTCCCCAAGCCAGTAAAACTTCTGACATAAAATGAAAGCCCAGTGGCAAGAGAGTTCTAGCCTGGGGAAAGTGTCTGATGCCAGTGAGCCCCTGTGTGAGGTAGGGAGACGGTCCACAGGCACCTTCTCCTGGGGTCTGAAGGGAAGTGGCTATACCTTCACCTACAACTGTCCTGTGCCAGCTCACAGGACAAGTGACTGAAGTGGGAGAAATATGATTTTGGAAAGTTAAAATGAAAGGGGCTTGGAGCCAGAGAGGAACCTGCCTGACTGGAAAGCAAGAACGCTGAACCATAGATGTCGTTGACATGTTTCTGTGCTAAGCAAGTGTCTCGGATCAAGATTCAGCATAACCAACAGGATGGCAAGGAAGGTTGTGGAACCAGCTAGACCAGAGTGAACTTCACTGGCTGCTCTGTTACTTCTGGAATCCTCTCTTGTGGATCCTGTTTTCCCTTATCCAAGGTAAATCATTACAGGGTCAGTCTGTGTGCAATTGTTTCCCAAGCTTTATTGGCCTGGACACAGATGAGATTATCAGCCCCTAGGATCATATTTGTCCTGCCCCATTGATTTCCCTGGGCCCATGGGTCTTTCTTTCACAGAACTCACCCCCTCTGGTCTCCTGAGAGTTCCAAGGTCATAGATTTTTTGGTCTGGGGCCAATTCAACACTATGAAAATGGCATTCAATTTTCTGAGAGCTGCTTTTTTTTATGGGATCCCCACAGAGCGTAAGTTTGGCACATCAGGTTAGTGTGATATGTAACCCTTTCTTTTAAGAGCACATTTTTGTTACCACCAGAAGGGCTAGTTAGGATAGAGTCCAACAAAAGTCATCAGACAAAAGGCTCATGGTCATTGAAGCCCTAGCCAAACAGGGAGTTCAAACTCAGCACATCAGGATCCTCTATGAGCTGTATTATGGATTCACCACCAACATCTCACCATTATATAAGGAAGTGATTATCGACATAAAGAACGGTTTGGCAGGGTGATGCCATTTCACTGAAACTCTTCAGTGCCACCCTCAAGAATGTCATGTGATGACTGGAATGAGATGGAATGGGAGTGAAGATAGATGGTCAGCAACTACACCACCTCCGCTTTGCTGATGACATTGTTCTAATAAAACCAAACATTAGCCAAGCAGCATGAATGCTGGACAACTTCGATTGTGAGTGTGAAAAATTCAGACTGCAGCTAAATCTCATGAAGACAATGTTCATGAGAAATGAACAAGTTCCTGACATTCCACTTGCTCTCAATGGAATGAACATCTCCAAATGCAACAGTTATGTGTACCTAGGTCAAGAACGCAACATGACAAGTGACCTGGCACCTGAGGTGCACAGGAGAAAGAGAGTGGTGTGGAATGCCTTCAAGAGCATTGAAGAAGTGGTTAAGAGGACTAAGAACCTACAGCTCTGAGCACACCTTTTCGATTCTACCACTTTTCCTGCATTAACATATGCCTCGGAGAACTGGGCCCTTTGAAAACAGGATGAGAATGCTATTCAGTTACCCCAAAGAGGAATTGAAAGAGCTATGCTTGGAATAGTACGTTTCATTCAAGGAATCTGGAGTTCTGACCTCCATTGACAATTGAAAATCAGGGGTGCTGTCTCATTTGCCAAGGTATCAAAAATCAGATGAGCCAGACACACAATGTGATTTGGAGATGATCGCTGGACTAGAGCTATTACCAGCTGGATTTCACGGGATGTCAAAAGAACGCATGGCTGCCCACCTACAAGATGGATGGACTTCTTTGTCAAGACTCTGAATGAATGGTTTGGTGTTCTTCATGTTCCTAGAGTGAGCAGACGCCATTGGGCTACACTGGTTGTCAACAGGGATGAATGGAGATGTTACTGGCACCCGCTCGAGCAAATCAATGAGCAACGGGATGACAAGTGATACAAGTGATACCAAAAGGGCTAGTTAGGATAGAGTCCAACAAATGTCATAGGACAAAAAATTCACGTAATTTGTTATTATTCTTTACGATACATGGTCATGCATTAACTAATATAAGGATTTATTCTGAGAAATGTATCATTAGCTGATTTAATTATTATGCAATTGTCATAGGGTTTCATGAACCAAGCATCCATGGGATAGCCTACGGTACATCCAGGCTTTATGATAGAAATACTGGGATCACAAAGGTGTTATACATTGATGATCAAAATGCCATGCATTGGCATAACACTAGATTCACCGCCAAGAAAATAAGCCAACTTTATGTCTATGTCTTTTTATATCTTTTTTGTAATTCTCTCCTCTCCCATTAAAAATCGCTTATTGAGGAGGAGAAGGTAAAATTCAAAGAAAAATAGTGTTGTTATATTTCAGAAGAATGAGTCCAAAAGTACAGATGGTAGAGCAATTTGAGTGCCTAGATTGGGAAGGGGAGTGGCAAATGAAGGGCTATGTACAGAAAGTATGCAGAGATGAAACTAGAGGGTATTAGGAAGTGAGTCAAAGACAGAGGAGCAAGTATCAGATGATCTCTCTCATATGTGGAGTATTAGGAAACAGTAGAGAAATAAACAATGGCTAACGACAGCAGACCCTGAGAGCTAGCCTACAGAACTGTATTTACTAAGTAAAGTGGGATGAGGGTATAAGAGGGGACCCAGAGACAGTTGCTGGAGGCTGGCAGGAGGTGCAGAGCCACTCTGCCGGTGAGTATATGCCTGGAACATTACTATTAAGAGTATTATAAATCACTGTGGCAATAAATGATACCTTCACATTTGAAGATTAAAAAAGGAGAAGGGGACAAAGAAGAACGAGGAGGGAAAAGGGAAGAGGAGCAAGAAATAGGAGAGATAGAGGAGGCGGAAGAGGATAAGGGGAATGGGAAGAAAGGAAAAAAGAGGAGGAGGAGTGAGAAGAGAAGAAGGACTGGGATTGGTGCGTGGAGCAGGTGAGAGTTGGAGAGATTAATTAACCAGAGATGTGAGAGTAGGACTTCCTTGTCCCTCTACTGAAACTTTCCCCTTCCTCTGAATTGTCCACTATAATTAGAGTATCTTATAATTGGTCTTTCCAGCCACCTCTCAGCTAAACTATGAGCATCAGACGCTGAAACTTTAATTTTTTTTTTAATTAGTGAGTCACAGTGAGGGCACAGTTACAGATTCACACATTTTGTGCTTATTGAGTGGCCATCATGTTCGGTCACTAGTCCACTTTCAGCATGCAAGAAAGGAGAAAAAGGGATCTTCTCGCGCGGGATCTCCTATCACATTTTACTTGGTGTTCCCTTCTCCATTTGGTATGACTTTCCCCCAGCATTTGAGGCCAGCTTCCAAGCTATGGAGTCAACCTCCTGGTATTATATATACTACTATTCTTGGGTATTAGACTCCTACTCTGTTATTTTATATTCCACAGATGAGTGCAATCTTTCTATGTCTGTCCCTCTCTTTCTGGGTTATTTCACTTAGCATGATACTTTGCATGTTGATCCACTTATATGCAAAGTTCATGACTTCATCTTTTCTAACTGCTGCATAGTATTCCATTGTATAGATGTACCAAAGTTTCTTTAACCAGTCATCTGTTCTCGGGCACTCGAGTTTTTTCCAGTGAAACTTTACTTTTTGTGTTTCTAGATTCCAGCTCATTTCTTGATATTAAATCAGAATTCAAAATAAAACAATCACCTGGGCCAAGATCTGAGGGCAAAACAGACAAACTGTAGAGCAGTGAACAAAACCACTTAGTTGAAAGTAATGACTAATGAGAAATGACTTGTAAGGGAGGGCGATACCCTGATCGGGAGTTTTGAGTACTTAAAATTTTTGAATAACATTAACACAAAGGCTGAAATTTCTCCTTGAGTGGGTCTAACACTTGGAAATCAATTTTCAGAAGTTGCATTTAGGATGATGGGGTTGGGGAGAGAGAACAAAAATGGTTGTGGGCTGAAAGGCTCACCAAGAAGGCATTTCAGGTTGTCTGAGAGAAATAAAGGAAGCAAGGGGGTGATGGAACAATTGTGGGAGTGAAAAAGAGGAAGAGGGGGACAAACAAGCAGGAATTAGGCATGACAATAGCAAAGACATCATGTGTGTTCATTCACTTTCCCATATGTCCATTTGATCATAAATGGACTTGACATATTGTGTGCTTTGTGAGGCATCACATGGTGTAAGTGTCCATGCTAAGTGTTCTCTGTCTGATCTGTTCAGCACATCATAGCCAATGAGAGCGACCATAAAATGAGGATTTAAGCAAGTTCCTATCCTGAGTTCCTGCTGCCTGGATCTTGACAATTTATTTAATTTTTCTAATACCCCTCTCATTGTATGTAACATGGAGATGATGGCCTAACTTTAGAGTCATAATGGAAATTAACTGAAACAATACAAAGAGTTAGAAAAGGGTAGTGTGTTGTAATATGATAAAGATAATTTCTTAAGTGTCTGAGTCTGTATAAGTCAGTGTAATAAGCATTAGGATGCTAAAACCAATAAGACCCCATCTTGGGGCCAGAGCTAGAGTACAGCAGGGAGAGTGTTTGCCTTGCGTGTAGCCAATCTGAATTCAATCCCCAACATCCCATATGGTGTCCTGTGCCTGCCAGGAGTAATTCCTAAATGCAGAGCCAGGAGTAAACCCTGAGTATCACTGGGTATGGCCCCAAAACAATAAGAAATGACCCCCATCTCATCCAAGCACACTACAGATAACTATGAGGAGTGCAAAAATGTATAAACTGTACTATGGAGTAAATGGTCTAATAGAAGGATGATGTTAGTGGTATGGAATTCAGAGAAAGGTTAAAAGGGCCTGGGGGAGATGAGAGAGACTCCACATAGGAAAGGCAATTAAACCAGACATTAAAGAAGAATAGAAATTTCCAAGATAGAGGAAAAAAGAATTTCAGGTAAAAAGAACAAATGTACCAAAGGACAGAGAATAGTGACATTCTCTCCTTGCCTAATTATGGTAGGCCTTGGATGTCCTAATGTATCACATACATGCAAAATGAAGGGCCTACAAAAGTACATAGCAAAAGTACTCGGAAAACCAAGCAATATTCACTTTGCTGAACCCCTTGTTATGCCATCTCTGTACAACTTTTATATCCAACCAAGTAAATAAGTGAAGGAACATTCAGAAGAGAGAAGAGGAAGAAAGCGGGGATTCTAAGACTGAGGATTTTATGACCGTAAGTAATGAGAAGTAATGAGTGTATGGGAAGGGAATGAAGCAAGTGTCTGCAAAGGAGGCCAACAACTCCCTCAGGGTAAAAAGGAGGAGGTTCCCTTGCACCTGCTGAGGAAAGAAGCTTCTTGAGAATGAGTTTGGTCAGTTATGTCAAATACACTGAGAGTCAGAAATGATAAACATTGCCTGGGCTCCTCCTAGAGGCATCCTGTCCTCTGCAGAGTTTCCATGGCAATGGAGGCAGCTCCCGTAGGGGGTTGGTCCTTCTGTGTCCACTCATGGCTCCAGTGACATTGATTCTCTTTCTAGGTCCTCAGCACCTTCTGAGCATCCTCTGCACCCCATTCCACCCTTATATTATAGGCAGAATCTAAAAAGTGACAGTAAGCATTTCTATTTTCTTTAAATTTCTTTTTTTTAAATTCTTTTTTATTTTTATTTTTTTGCTTTTTGGGTCACACCTGGCAATGCACAGGGGTTACTCCTGGCTCTTCACTCAGGAATTGCTCCTGGCAGTGCTCAGGGGACCATATGGGATGCTGGGAATCGAACCTGGGTCAGCCTCGTGCAAGGCAAATACCCTACCCACTGTGCTATGGCTCCAGCCCCATTTTCTTTAAATTAAAAAAAAATTTGTTTATTCACTCTTCCTCACCTCCAATTTTTAAGTACAGAGATTTATAATACTATTAATAATACTTTCCAATACTGCAACCAACATTGGATTATCCCCTTTCCTCCACCACTATCCCAGGGTTTTTCCATAAACCCCTGTCTTTCACATTTGATAAACTCTGTTTCATAAACTAGTTCTCAGGTTCTGTTTCTTTGGTCATTTGTTATTCCCTTCCTTTGTTTCTTTATATTCCACATCTGAGAGAGATATACTCTATCTGTCCTTCTCCTTTGGCTGGCTTTTCTCAGCATGGTATCCTCTAGGTCCAATCCATGTAGCAGTAAATCGCATAATTATATTGTTCTTAAGGCTGAATAGTATTCCACTGTATATAGTTTTTCAGTTTGTTTGGTTTGTTTTGGGGCCACACCTGCAGTACTTAGGGCTTACTCCTGGCTCTTAAAGATCACTTCTGGAGGTACTTGCGGGATGATACCAGAGAGTTAACTGGGGTTGCATGCATGCAAGACATGTTTTCTACCTCCTGTACTATCATTCTGGTCCCATACACAATTTCTGTATTCACTCATCTATTCTTGGACACTTGGGCTCTTTCCATATTTTGTCTATTGTAAATAATGCTGCAATGCACAAGTATATCTTTGAAATAGTGTTATTGGGCCCCTGGGGTAGATGCCTGGAGGTGAATTCGCTGGGTCATATAGAAGCTCAATTTAGTTTGTAGCTTTTTTTTTTTTTAGAAATATCTATATTGCTTTTCATGGTGGTGGAACCAACTGCCATTCACACCAACAGTGGATAAAGATTTCTATAGTTCCACATTCCCCTCCATAACTTGTTGTTTTCAATGTGTGCCAGGATTAGTAGTGTGAAATGACATCTCATTGTTTTGATTGGTATTTCCCTGATGATCAGGAATGAAGAACATTTTTTTTCAAATATCAATGTTCATCTGTATGCAGTATAAATGTTTAACTTACTTCAGGTTAATTAAAATTTGTACTTTAAAATTTGCAACAAGGTGGTCTTAAAGAGAAAAGATGGTTGGAACACTCAATATCATTTGGTGAAGAGAGGAGGGCAACAGCAAGCAGTTAAGGAGGAATCAAGTAGCAAGGGAGGACAAGTCACAGCAAAGGGTAGGAGCAGCGAAGGTGAAACCTATGCTCATGCCTCTTCATCAGGGACCGGGCTGGACTCTCACTGTAGTAATCATTCTGCTAATCACACACCACACTAAATGTCCAGTAAGAATTTGCTCTTGATTACCGAAGACTAGCCCAGTATCTGCTAACTGCCAAACAGAACACTTAGCATATGGGGTAAGGAAAGAAGAAGAGAATAATACTTTAGTTTAAACCTCTCACTCCCCCTCTTTACCTCAGAAACCTTCTGCTGATCCCTGGATTTGCTGAGTCTGCCCTTCATGTGCAACATCTTGACTATCTTTTTCACAACTGCCCTGCTTTCATGTTTACTTAAATAAAACCTGCCATCTCACAACTGTGAGGCATGATTCTTGGCTAACTGAACCCACATTTGTCTGTGGTGTTATGTACAGAGCACAAGATGCAGAGAGTAGGTCTTCAACACACTGTAAATGAATGAATGAACAAGATATGAAAGACAAATGCCCTTTCTAGGCCATAAAGATTTTGAATTTGCTTTCATATGGAAGCTATGGGAAAACTATGATTCAATAGTTTTGATTCAAAAGCTATGATTCAATCTCAGCTCATTTTCCCTTTCTCCTCTTTTCTTTTTTCTTTCTTTCATTTGCCTTTACTGCTATAGTCGTCATCCACCTACCAATCCCTCAGTACTAAAATGATAGCACCACACACAACTAGGAAATGTGCTCTAAGTAGCTGCATCTTGGAGGAGGTGGTGGTGTTGATGCTGGCTGTCTGAGCACAGCCCACAGCCTCTGCTATGCTGCATGGGGTTTTTATTTAATAAGAACATTTCTCAGTGGGGAAAGAGAAGCCATGCCTTGTTGTGGCTTTGAGTTCAGGCTAATTTTTATTTTTAATCTTTGAAATTGATGAACCCTAGAAGCAAAGCAAGTTAAAATGAACCCGAGTGTTTCAAGCTCTAGGGAAGGAAAAAAGAATGCTGTGTGGTGATAATGTTTAAAAAGAGACTGGGTAATTGCTGTACTGTAGAGCTGACATTTGCAGAACTCAATTGTGTGGCGTCCGACCGGGTAAGTTAGCAAAATAAAGACAGATGGCAATGGATTAACTCCAACACACCCACCAGACAATGGCAGCCAATATGGAGGACTTGGGAGCGTTCTTAAAAAATGCCTTTTTTGTTGTTTTGATTTGTTTGGGAGAGTGCCTCCTTAGACGCCACCTAGTGACTTAACCAAACATTACATCTTAAAGAACCATATACTTGAAGGATAGCTTAAGGGGTCTGTCTGTGCCATAGATAGGCTTTGTTTTGTTTTGTGTAATAAGAAATAAGAGAAAGACACAGATAGATAGACCACCAGACAGAAACATAAAAAATGAAACAAAAAAATAGGCACAGAGATAAAGCAAACTAGACTTGAGAGAACAGTTTAATGTTGAGTACCACTGTATCACTGTCATCCCGTTGATCATCGATTTGCTCGAGTGGTCTCAGTAATGTCTCCATTTGTCCTAGCCCTGAGATTTTAGCAGCCTCTCTTTACTCGTCCTTCCCAACAGTGCCACATTACAGGCTCTTCAGGGTCAAGAGAATGAGACCCATCACTGTTACTGTAGTTGGCATATGAATACACCATGCCAGGCTCTCCCATGCGGGCAGGAGACTCTCGGTAGCTTGCCAGGTTCTCCGAGAGAAAGAACTAGGCTATAAGATGTCTCCACATGCTACCAGGAGATTGGTTTTTATAGTCTCTGGATATTGGCCATTGATGGGATTACACGGCGCCGGGGCAGTTTGTGAGTGTGACTGCCTAGCTACTGGAAAATGGGGGATGTGGGCAGAAGAGGCCCAGTCCCAATCTGAGTAGGCTTGGAGGTCTCAGCCCCGGGTCCCTCACATTTGGGTTCCTCTGCTGGTTCCTTCATGCGTGAGGCTCCTCCGAAAATGTGGAGAGTGGCCTTGAGCATGGCTGTGGCTGGGTTCCAGAGCTTTTTGGCTGCCAGGGCTCTGCTCGGGGCAGAGAGGGAAACTCAACCCATGCCCTCTGAGGGTTCCCAGTGAAGACAGCCAGGCATGGGGGCAAAGGACTCTGCCCCAAAAGTAGTATGTGAGATAATTTCTAATTTAATAAGATTTATGGATTTCAGCTTTCAATTTCATTAATTCTATGCAATACCTTTTTGGGTCGCTGGAGACACTACCAAGTTAAGAACATTCTGTTGCTGGGGAGAGATGACCAGCAGAAACGGGCCAGTCTCCTGTCAAGGCCAAGCTGGTTCCTGGGGGTGAGTCAGGAAGCCAAGGAATGAGCCAGGACACTGCAGCGAGACACAGGCCCACGCAGGGCACTCACCGGTGGATGGACACTCACTACACTATGGGCCTCTGCCCGAGCCAATGAACTCTTTCACTACTTATCTATTTTTCTATTCAGTCTTCTACATTTACAGAAAAAAGTGTAAAATGATCAAGAAAGGAAAATGGAGAGGAATAGGGAGTAGAAAGAGAGAGAAAGGGGGAAGGGAAAGCTTTTTTTTTCAGGTCAGGTAATTTCCTTCCTAGTGATAGATATAAATAAAAAAGGAATCAAGTAAAGAAAAGGGAGGGGTGGGGGAGAGGAAGGAAGAGAGGAAGGAGAAAGACATGGAAAATGATGGGGAAGTAAATCCTCTTCTTCAGGTCAGGTGATCCCATTTCCTCTCTAGTGGTAGACACAGAATTGAGCACACATTTGCATCCTGGCTTAGTTCCTAGGTTGGTAAATCAAATGCCAGTCAACTTGACTTTCAGAGTCTGTGGAGGGTGTGGCCGTGTCTGCTAGACTCTGGACTCCAGGTTCAGACCCTGTGTGTCTTGGTTATGGTGGAGGGGACTGGTGATTCTTGGATCTCTATTGAATACCTGTAATACATGAAATCTCTTGTTTAATAGTGTTTGTTTTAGATTATTTTGCTGGGTTTTGTTGGTTTGTTGTTGTTGTTGCTGTTGTTGTTTATATTATTTTGCAAAACCTCACTCTTGTCTGGGAGCAAAGATAAAAGTGGGTGGAGCAAATAGAAAAAGTGATGTGCTTCCCATCCAAAGGAAAGATGATAAAATAATCTGACAGCATTTTATTGTGGCATTTTATGATGCTTGTCCCTCTATTGTAGCATGCACTGTTTCACTGGCAGTCTTCACCGCCATCATGACAAATAATTTAGGTCTTATAATTCTAGAATGGATTACCAACTGGATTCCACGGGACGTCAAAAGTCTGCATGGCCACCCACCAATGAGATGGTCAGACTTCTTCCTCAAAACCCTGAATCAACGATTTGAGGCTCTTCCTGTTCCTGGAGCGAGCAGATATCATTGGGCTACACTAGCATGAGACAGGGACAAATTGAGACGTTACTGGTGCCCGCTCGAGCAAATAGCGGATCAACGGGATGACAAGTAATACAAGTGATACAATTCTAGAATGTGAACCAAAAAACCTGATGACAAAACACTGTTTCTTCTTAACTAGGATTTATTTTACCAGTGAAAGTCTAGATAGTTTAAGTAACTGGCCCAGAGTGCCCTGCAAGTAGTCGAGAGTAGAATGAATCTTAGTTTCTTTATCACTTCCAACCACATTGTGCTGACACTGTTTTTGGTTTCCCCCCAAAATCACCTGATCTGTGTTTAAGTTAAAAAAAAAATCAATTATATTTTCGATATTTTTCTCACATCCTTTGGTAATCAGAAACCAATGCCTGCTCTCTCTGCAGAATTGGGGGCATTTAGTCTTAGTTTGTGGCTAACTGCTCTGACTCTGTACAAGGTCCATTTATCAAGGGTAAGAAGCTGGGTCTCCCAAGTTTTACACTTTTGTCTACTCAAATAGTTCCATAATGTAGAGGTCCATGCACTTTGAACACAGTTTATTTTGGGGGCGGATAGCTATGCACACAAACACCAAATTCTGTTTACTACCTCTAGTTATCATTTAACATGCACTATTAACCAAATGCTAATTATACACAAGGTACTCTACTAGAAATCAAAACTCAGAAGTCTAATATTGGCTGTTGTTTCAGTTGGGCATGGGATAAGTCATTTCACTGCCTGAGATTTTGTCTTCACTTTCATTATATTAGAAATCTGGGTTAAACTAAATACCCAATATTCCCGTCTCACTCTAAAGCTTTATAATATAACGGAAAGAGCACTTGAGATCATGAGACTGGGTTTTAGAATTGATTCCCTAAAAGATCATAGCATGTAGCATTGTCATCCCATTGTTCATTGATTTGTTTGAGTGGGCACCAGTAATGTCTTCATTGTGAGACGTGTTGTTACTGTTTTTGGCATATCAAAGACACCATGGGTAGCTTTCCAGGCTCTGCCATGCAGGCGAGATACTCTCTGTAGCTTGCTGGGCATTTTGAGAAGAATCCAACTCGGGTCGGCCACGTGAATGACAAATGCCCTGCCTGCTGTGCTATTGCTCCAATCCTTAAAAAACTATACCTTTTATTATTCATTCAAAAAAGTTTTTTGATCATTCTCTAGTGTCCAGGCCTGGTCTTGTACTGGGAACAAAATAGAGTCCCTAACATCATAGAGAGTATAGATTACTGGAGGAGATAAATATTAAGCAGAATAAATGACACAGGTAGAAATACAATGTGCCAGGTGATGAATGCTAGAAAAAAAGCAGAACAGCGGGGAAAAAAAGATAGTGACCAAGGAAAGCCTCCATCTGAAAAAGAGCTACCTATTCTGACTAATAAGAGGGTGAGAGCTGTGTTAGGCCTTAGAGATGAGTGCTCTGGACAGCTGTGGGTGCAAATGCAAGAACTTTGAGAGGAGTGGGCCTGGTATGTGAGAGGAACAGCAAGGGGACACTTGGATAAATTGTCAATAACCATACACCATTGACCCATTCATGGTGTCAGGAAGATACTTGAAAGTAATTAGTAAAAATGTCCTGGGAGTCAGACACTGTTCTGATAATTGGGGTCACAGAAATGATAAAGAACTAACTATACAGGAGAAATTCACATTTTGGCAAAGTGCCAGGCATAAAAACCCCAAATTATTAAAGAAACTGCTAATGACTAAGATCATGGCTAACAGGTTCAGTGCTGGAGGTGACAATTTCGATGGTGCTTGCAGGTTGATTAAGGCATTAAACAGGTTGAGGTACAAAGAGCAATGTTTGAAAGGGTCAAGTCAGCATGTGATTGGGGAATAAGGAGAAGAAGTTCAGGCGGCTGAAAGTCCAGAGCCATCAGAAGTCCTTGCCACAAACACCAGAAAGGATTTTGACTCTCCTCTCTTTCTGTTTTTTTTTCTTTTATTAAATATACTCATCCTAACTCCATAATATCCAACTACAGATACAAGCAAGCTAGAGATATAATGTGTTACTAAACTGGGCAAAAAAAAAGTCACTCTGAACTACAGGAATTCTCCTATTTTATTAGCCATCATATCATGTAGTGTATCGGTCAGATCTATATCAAACACTGCTGCCTCTGCACAATCCCAAATTATGGTTATTTTGAACTTCTATTATTTTTTTTTTGCTTTTTGGGTCACACCCGGCAATGCACAGGGGTCACTCCTGGCTCTGCACTCAGGAATTACCCCTGGCCGTGCTCAGGGGACCATATGGGATGCTGGGATTTGAACCCGGGTCGGCCGCGTGCAAGGCAAATGCCCTACCCGCTGTGCTATCGCTCCAGCCCTGAACTTCTATTATTTCTTAACTGAAGTTTACAACAAAACACTCTTCTATAGTGCAGCAAAACCACTGGAACCTTTTTTCTAGGGGAGAGAGATTCATCCTGGAACGGACATCATCACTTTTGCTCATAGCACATTGGATAAGACTAGTTACTGCCCTAACCTAACCATAGGTGTTGTAGCACTGTAGTACTGTTGTCCTGCTGTTCATCGATTTGCTCGAGGAGGCACCAGTAACGTCTCCATTGTGAGACTTGTTGTTACTGTTTTTGGCATATAGAATACACCATGGGGAGCTTGCCAGGTTCTGCTGTGCGGGCAGCATACTTTTGGTAACTTGCTGGGCTTTTTGAGAGGGACGGAGGAATCGAAGCCGGGTCAGCCAAGTGCAAGGCAAACCCGTTGTGCTATCTCTCCAATCCAGTGTGGTAGAATGGGGAAAACGAAGACAAAGATCTTTTTCATTATTCATTGCCTCTGCCATATAGCATAAACGTGAAAATCTGTCCCAGGTTCTTGGAGTTTAGGGAAGTGTAGGCTGAGAACCCCTACACTAACCAATGGCAGTAGGAGAATAATAGGATTTGTTTCTTTCTCAAAGATCACTCTGAGTCACTCAGAAAATTGTTAGTAGGGGATGGACTTGATTCAGAAGAACGTTAAAGGCACTAGATCCAAATGACTGAGGATGAGAGTCTTCCCCAATCATTGGCAAGAGAATGATTCCTAAAAATAGTCTGGGATACAATCCCTCAGTGTTGGGACCAAATATGATGCCATGGAGGAGTTGTACTTGTCAACGCTGATGATTCTTTGGTTCCAAGGTTGGGTGACCCAGAGGCACCATGAGAGCTCCTTTATGAGTCAGAGCACAGTACAGGGCCAGACAGGCGGGATCCCCAGCCTAGGGCTGCAGGTATAATTGTTGTGAGTCATTCTTTCTTCCTTCTGACCTAGTCATTCACCCTACCCCCTCTCTACCTAAGAAAACATAAGATTTGAGTCATAGCTTGTCGGAACTTAGAAAAGCCAAGACACCAGAGGAAGAGAGGCCCTAGTTATAAGTGTTGGATGCCAGGCAGAGATCAAAAGACATCTTAGCTCTACCGCCCTGACTTCGAGAGTTTGGTAAGAGCCTGGGTCATGCATGCTAAAAACTGTTACTATGGTTACCACTCAGGATCCTTCAGTTAATTTCTTTGGCAATTTTTTTTTTTACTCTTATTATGCTTACCTACCTTGCCAATATGCAATGCTTAGCACCTTACAGAAACCTCCTGATCACCAACTAGGGGAAATCAGCCTACTCCACCCTGTCTCCCCTTAAACAATAATTTTGTCCCTGAAGAGACCACACCACCCCAACTTTAACATACCGAGCAGATAGGACCACACTCTTTGATAAAGCCAGCCCACTCTGGACACCAGAGCCTAAATATAAAATCAATTGCATTTCTGGGCTTGGCAGAATATGCTATAATATGATTTGACTTTATAAGTACAATTGATAGGATAACTCAGAAGACTTAAAACCACACGTAGAAACTATGTTGTTTGCTCAGTTACTCGAGGGATAAACTATGAATAAGTAAGAGACTGTTGTAATGGATAGCAGAAGAGACTGGAAAGCTTGGTACTTGGACTCTAACTCTGCTTTTTGTGTGTGTTGCAGAGCTTTGATCTCATCTGTAGACTAAAGTATAAGAGGCAAATGGAAGTGCTGCTTTAGGGCCTGTGACATGCAGAAAGCAAAGCTCAGGCCCTGCACAGTAAGATCCTCTTGAAGAGAAGCCAGCACTGTGATCATTACTTGGTATCCTTCCCACGTAATATATGGCATTGCAGTGGGAGCTGTTTTTGTCTTTTTACTTATCTAAGTCCCGTTTGCTTATAACACTGATCTGGTATCATTCATCAATCTTATTTATGCATCACTTATAAGTGTACTGGGATATCACTTCTTATTTTTTACATAATTGCAAAATGTACTCAGAATTATGTTTGTTCAAATGCTGAACATTAAAATACAGCCACATAAAGTGTTCATATACATACAGTTGTATATATTTATGTTTCCATTTGCTGCTCTCTAGCACCATGTGAGTACCGGGGAGAGACTTGCTTTTTATTGCCCCAAAGCTGCCTGGGAATACTGCCCTGTGGTGGAGAAGGGGAGCCAGCAACTGATGCTTCTCGTGCCAAAAGTTCAATAAGTCTCTCTGTCTTTCAGTGGGAAGAGAAATATTTTCAGTTTAAAATGATTGCACTACTTAGAGATAAACTACTCCAGGATCTGACTTTTGTCTAACCACTAATTATTACTGCTTGCTGCAGAAGCTGGGATTAAAAACAGAACACAAATCATGGTGGGGAGAAGGTAGCTAGGATAGAGAGGGACTACTATGATAAAGATAGTTGGAAATTGCACTCTAGACAAGAACTAATTTCAGTACCTGTTTTGCAAACCATAATGCTCAAAAGGAAAGAGAGAGAGAAAGGGGGGGTAGGAGAGAGATAGACAGACAGACATACAGAGAGACAGAGGGAGGGAGGGAAGAAAGAAGGGAGGCAGGGTGGTAGGGAGGGAGGGTGGAAGAAAAGTGCCTCCCTTAGGCTATGGGGAGGGACACGGGAGAGAAATTGGGGACCTGGCGACATTGGTGTGGAAAATGTACATTGGTGAAGAGATGGGTAGTGGAACATTGTATTACTGAATCCCAAACCATGAACAATTTTGTGTATCTCATGATGATTATATATATATATCTACATATATATACATACACACACACACATATATATATAACTGTCAATGCTGATTTACTCTTCAACCTTTTTTTTCTCCCATTAATATATATGTGGTGGGTTCAAGAACAAAGTCATGTATACTGTGGGCAGTGTTTAAGCTTTGCTTTAATATATCTGGTACACTACTAACATCATTTTTGGAGTTCAAAGCCATTAAACAAAGTTGCAGTAGATCAAACCAAACAAAACTGAGAAATGACAGTTTGCCACTTGAACCTGCATAGAATGTCACGCCATCTGCCTCAGTTCTTGAGCTTTTTTTCACTCCTTATGAATGTTTGACTCATGCACGTAGGAAGACAAAGTGATAAAAGAGAGTGGAAGCCCATGTTGAGAAAGGCATGTGGTTGGTTGGAGGCATGGCTAGAATAATAAGAGTGCACGGTGGAAAAGAAAGGAGTGAGATATAAGCTATTATGAACTGAATTGTGTACCCTTCCCCCAATTGATATTTTAAACTCCAAGCAGCAGCCAATGTTACTGCATTTTAAATAGTCTTTAAGAAGTAATTAAGTTAAAATTAAATCATTAAGATGAACTTTAATCCATAACAATTGTTATTGCCCCCCCAGGTTTGGGGGTTCATACCCAGAAGTGCTTGGGGCTTACTCCTGGTTCTGTATTCAAGGATCATGCCTGACGTGACTAAGGGGAGAATTGGGGGTGCTAGAGGTTGAACCAGAATCAGCCTCATAGAAGGCAAGTGACTACCTACTGTACTATTTATCCAGCCCTGGCTGGTATCTTCCTAACAAGAGGCGACTGGGTCACTGATGCTCCCGAAGGAAGACAGTTGAAGTCCCAAGGAGAAGAGGCTATGAGGAGGTCAAGTCTGAGAGCCTCGGGAAGGACCAACCTACAACCCTTTGACTTAGAGCTTCTAACTTCCAGATCTGTGAGAAATGAGCTTTCTGTTACTTAAACTGTCCTGTCTGTGATATTTGGTACCACAGGAAACTGATATGCATGCCTCACAGGTTGGTAGCAGAAAGTAAACATTTCCCTAGTAAAGAGGTTTAGACAAAGTGGGATAAGCAATTATGCATTTAAAAAATATTGTTTTGGAAAGGGAGGTATTTTATATACATTTGAAACTTTCTGACACTTCCTACTCCTGAAATGATTATTTGGATTTAGATTATTCAAGATCTTGGGGTTCACCTCTTTCAAGAATCAAATTCAAAACCCCAACTTTACAGACTGACAATTTCATATGTCAGGTAGGAAATTTTCAAACTCTTTTCTTTCCAAATATCCTTAAAAGCAGATAAAAGAACATTCTTTTTTTATGTATTTTTTTAAAATTTTTTATTGTGGAAAGTTACAAAGTTACAAAGTTTTCAGGTTTAAATCTCAGTTATACAATGCTCGAATACCCATCCCTTCACCAGTGCTCATATTCCACCACCAAGAATCCCAGTATAGCTCCACCCAGCCCCCTTACACCCCAAACCCCCCCACGCCCCTAGCCCCCCCACCCTAAGCCCCCCCCCGCCTGTGTAACTAATAAATTTCACTTTACTTTCACTTTGATTGCATACAATATTTCAACAAAACTCACTATTATTGTTTGGAGAGTCTCTCCCCTAAAGTAAAAGAACATTCTTGAGCACTGAATTAGGTTAAAAGAAATCAAAAATAAAAACCTGACTTATTAGTATATGATCTACATAGGGAAAAAAAAAACCTTTTCAATTGTGTTGTTGGCTGAATATTTATAAGTGTATGTGTTCATATAATCACTATCACAATCAACATATGGAACATTATATCTTCCACAAATTTCCTTGGGATCATCTGCAATCAATTTCCTGGCAACCAACCACAGATACACGTTTTTTAATGGGCTACACTCCACTAAATGTAAATGCTCAGCGGATTCAGAGTTACTCTTAGCTATTTGGGATTTAGAGATGCGGGCTTGAAGAGTTTGTATTCAGGATGGGTGGTGTGTGATATAAAGACTGGGTCCTTGTGGGGATGGAGGGTTAGGCCCTGCAGTGCTTGGGGGCTACCAAGGCTAAACACAGGGTGATGAGTAGGGAGATGGGGAATGTGGTGCCAATAATCAGTCAGAACTTCCTACCTGCTAGGCATGTGCTCTGCAACTTGTGCTATCTCTGAAGTCCTTATCTTATTTTTATCCCTATAACCTTGACATTTCCAAAATTGTTATAAGTGATTTTTTTTTTAAATTAAATCACCGTGAGAAGAGTTACAAAGCTTTCAGGTTTAAGTCTCAGTCATACAATGATCAAACACCCATCCCTTCACCAGTGCACATGTTCCACCACCAAGAACTCCTGTATACCCACCATCCCACCCCCCACCCGGCCCGTGTGGCAGATGATTTTCACTTTGCTCTCTGTTTACTTTGATTACATTCAATTTTCAACAGAAAAACCACTATTATTATTTAGAATTTCCCCCAACAATCAGACCTGCCGAAAAGGCATCAATAGATCATTTGTTTTCTATTGCTGATAATGAAGAGCATATGATGTTGCACAGCCATGACAGCAGCCGCGTGGTTTTGGAATTTTGGTATTTTAGTAATTAAGTCCAGAGGTATTTGTGCCAGCAGCTGCTATGTTCTGAGATTGGTTTGTGTGCCTCTGGGATCACGGCAACTCAGGATCAGAGGAGCCGTTTGTGGGTGGCCGCTCGGGGTCTTGTCTGGGCAGAGAGCAGGGCTGGTTCTGCCCCCTGCCCCCCACATGCCCCACCACTGAAAGCTCCTACCTCTCTGTACAATTGGCTCTGAAAGGTGGCAGTTGCCATGCTTCCGCAAAGGGGAAAAGGCCAAGGGACAAAAACCCTTCCCTTCCTGGGGCGGCATGGGCCATAGTTTAGTCCACAGTCCAGGAGCATTTCTGCCAACAGCTGCTGTATTCTGAGATTGGGTTGTGTGCCTCTGGGATCATGGCTGCTCAGGGGTGGAGGAGCCATTTGCGGGCTGCCGCTTGGGATCTTGTCTGAGTGGGGAGCAGTCATAAGTGAATTTATATAATCCATAAAATGTCTTATGTCTGGGTTCCTTTATAATTTTTTAGGTCTGTGGTTCCATATTCTAAAATTCGTTTGAATTTTATATTCAGTGTTGAAATTATATATATATATATACACACACTGAATTGTATACATATATATATACACTATATATATATTTATATATATTTATATTTATACAGAGTCTCTTGCCCTGTGCCTGGCTGTCTTCACCAGGGCCCCTGGGAGAGGGTGGGTTGAGTTTCCCTCCACGCCCCGAGCAGAGCCCCGGCAGCTGAAGACTTCTGGAACTCAGCCACAGCCATGCTCAAGGCCCCTCTCCACACGTTTGGACAAGCCTCACACATAAAAGAACCGGCAGAGGAACCCAAATGTGAGGGACCCAGGGCTGAGATCTCCAAGCCTGCTCAGATTGGTACTGGGCCTCTTCCAACCAGATTCCCCATTTTCCAGTAGCTAGGCGGTAACATCCACAAACTGCCCTGACACCACGTAACCCATCAAAGGCCAACGTCCAGAGACTATAATACCAAGCTCCCAGGTGACATCATATAGCCTAGTTCTCCCTCTCCAAGAACCTGGCAAGATACTGAGTTTTCCTGCCCATATGGAAGAGCCTGGCAAGCTCCCTGAGGTGTATTCATATGCCAAAATACAATAACAATCTCATTCTCCTGACCCTGAAAGAGCCTCTAATGCTGCACCGTTGGGAAGGACGAGTAAAAAGAGGATGCTAAAATCTCAGGGCTAGGATGAACCGAGATGTTACTGGGCACACTCAAGCAAATCGAGGATCAACGGGGTGATAGTGATACAGAATGGCATACCTATGTTTATTTTAGTACTGGGACACATATAAATCTATTACTCAAATACTGAAATGTGAGTTAATAATAATTATATTAAGTTAGTATTCCTTGAAGATGTTCCATCACCAAACTTTAAAATATCACTACAACTTATAAAAATGCTGGATCACAAGAAATTTCCAAAGGGGTATTGTCAAAATCTGAAAAAAATTAAAAATTAATAGAAAATAATGAGTAATGATTTACTTAGCTTTTACCAGAGAGTGAGATCATCATCAATGGCTTCCTTGGGACTAAGCAACATCAATGCTAAGTGTAAATAAGGGGGCTGGAGAGAGTATAGTTGGTTAGACACTTGCCTTGCACATAGCTGGTGCTGCAACCCCAAATGGCCCCTCAAGCCCTGCTAGGAATGATCCCTAAGCATGGATTTTGGAATAAGACATGAGTGTACCTCCCCGCCCCACCCCCTGCCAACAAAGTAAAATAAAACAAAATTAACCAATTAAATTATTTTTTAATTTAATTGTTTATGTTTTGTTTTGTTTGGGGGCCATCCCAGTTAGTGTGGAGAGACTGAAGACTGCAGGCAGTTTTCAGGGGACCATGTGATGACAGGGATAGTATCCAAGCCTTCTGTCTACAAAGCAGATGCTCAGCCCATTGAGGTGTCTCTTTAGACTCAGAAAACATTTTTTAATCAAGTTTTTTTAAAAATTTGTTTCAATTGAGTCACTGTGAGATAGACCTTTACAAAGCTGTTCATGATTAGGTTTTAGTAATACAGTATTCCAACGGCCATCCCTCCACTAGTGTACATTTCCCAGCACCAGTGTCTCCAGTTTCTCTTCAGTCATCCCACCTCACCCCCAGCCTGCAGGTACTCTGGCAGGCACTTCTCTCTCTCCTTTTGGGCATTGTGGTTTGCAATACAGATACTGAAATACAGATACTTTTTGTATTTCAAAAAATACTTTTTGTATTTCAAAGTTTGACGTACTTACTTTACTTACTTTTAACATTCAGTTCTTGTCCAGTGTGATCATTTCCAACTATTATTGTCATACTGGTCCCTTCTCTGTCTTACCTACCCTCCACCCCACATACACTTGTGGTAGATTCCAAACATTAATAAGAAAAAAGTAATGGCCACATAGGTCACATAGTCAATCCTAGGGGGAGGTGTCACAGCACTACACTGACATCTTAGTTTATGACACAGGGCCAGGGTTGTAGCAGCCACTATAGAACTTTGATTCTTTAGACAGTACCCTCCAAGCCAGCTCCTCACAACTGAAGGCCTTTCTGGTTGGCTGTTTCCCTGGGTTGTGATCCATGTGTAGGATATGCTTAATATCTTTCTCCATAGTGTTTATCAAAATTGGATTAGAGGTGACAATGGTGTAAGGCCATGGGCATTTTGTGAGATGGGATGCAATAAGATATACATCAGTTCCACAATGTTAACACTATTACAACCATGCTACTACTAAAATAACTCTATACTAATAAAAACAAATCGAGTAAAATAGTTTTGTTGCATTTTATGACAGTTCACCTTTATATGCTTGTGTTACATTTTAATCTACTTGAAGACAAGGATTAGATCAAAGTACATATTAAGTATTTGACAAATACATGCTCAATATAATTTAATTTTATAATAAATAATATTTCATATGGCAGAAACCCATCTTGATATGACTTGAAAGAATCAAGAACTGGCCTGTACACATGGAAAGCTAGTCTCCATTTTAATTTGTTCATCAGGCCTCTCGTTTCCTCCAGCCTGCCAAGTTTTTGACCCAGATTCCTCCTCTGAGCCTATTTTTCTGGTCCAAGTGCAAACATAACTCCTGCTCTGACCCAGATCCACTGTCTCTACTTGTTCCAACTCACCAGGGTCTCCAATTTGGCCTCATCAATGAAATCTGATGTGTGACCAATGCAACCTTGGTGAAGAGCCAGGTGGGACAGGCTGGCAAATGCAAGTTCCCCAAGTTGATATCTGACTCCCTGGCAGTATGCTGGGCAACAGGGTAGGCCAAGTAGCATAAGCTTTCCTGGGCTCAAGTATCCAAAGTGCTGCCCAGGATAACTTGGGGCAGGAAGCAGGTGCAGACATGGGATAGAGTGAAGCCCAGGAAGGGGTAGATTGGTCAGTGAGGACGTCTTACTTGTCCCTCTTGCTGTAATGTTCCCATCAACAAGGAATTGATGAGTGTACAAGGAAAAGGCAAGTGTCAGGGTGAGGCTGTGGATCTAAAGAGAATCTAAAGGCACCAGAATTACTGTAGGTAGGGCTTTTAGCCTTGTATGCTACTGACCTGGTTTAATCCATGTCACATGGTCCCCTGAGCACTGCTAGGAATGATTCCTGAGTGCAGAGACAGGAGCAACCCCTGAGTAGTGCCACATGTGGACTAAAAACTGAGAGAAAGAAAGAAAGAAAGAAAGAAAGAAAGAAAGAAAGAAAGAAAGAAAGAAAGAAAGAAAGAAAGACAAAGGAAGGAAAGAAGGAAGGAAAGACAAAGGAAGGAAAGAAGGAAGGAAGGAAAAAAGAAAGAAGAAAGAAAGGAAGGAAGGAAGGAAGAAAGAAAGAAAGAAAGAAAGAAAGAAAGAAAGAAAGAAAGAAAGAAAGAAAGAAAGAAAGAAAGAAAGAAAGAAGAAAGAGAGAGAGAAAGAGAGTCTTAAGAGTATGTATTCTCCAAATGGCCAAAGGGCACATGAAAAAATGCTCCACATTGCTAGTCATCAGGGAGATGCAAATCAAGACAACAATGAGATATCATCTCACGCCGCAGAGTCTGACACACATTCAAAAGAACAAAAGCAACCAGTGCTGGCGTGGATGTGGGGGAAAAGGGATGCTCCTTCACTGTTGTTGGGAATGCCAACTGGTCCAGCCTTTCTGGAAAACAATATGGACAGTCCTTCAAAAACTAGAAATTGAGCTTCCATATGATCCTGCAATACCACTTCTGGGAATATATCCTGAGGATGCAAAAAAGCATGGTAGAAATGCCATCTGTACCTGTATATTCATTGCAACACTGTTTACAATAGCCAAAATATGGAAACAACACAAGTGCCCTAAAACAGATGACTGGTTAAAGAAACTTTGATACATATACACAATGGAATACTATTCAGCTGTTAGGAGAGATGAAGTTATGAAATTTGCTAATAAATGGATAGACATGGAGAGTATCATGCTAAGTGAAATGAGTCAGAAAGAGAGAGACAGACATAGAGGGACTGCACTTATTTGTGGAGTATAAAATAACATCACATGAGGCTGACACCCAAGATCAGTAGATACAAGGGCCAGGGGGATTGCCCCATAGCTGGAAGACTGCTTCATGAGCGGAGGGGAGAAGGCAGATGGAATAGAGAAGGGATCACTAAGAAAATGATGGCTGGAGGAATCAGTTGGGATGGAAGATGTGTGCCGAAAGTAGATAATGGACCAGACATGATGAGCTCTCAGTGTCTGTGTTGCAAGCTATAATTCCCAAAAATAGAGAGAGAGTATGGGGAATATTGTCTGCCATAGAGGCAGGGGGAGGGTGGGAAAGCGGGGGTATACCCGGGATATTGGTGGTGGGGAATGTGCACTGGTGGAGAGATGGGTGTTTGATCATTGTGAGATTGTAACCCAAACATGAAAGCTTGTAACTCTCTCACGGTGATTTAATAAAATTAAAACAAAAGAGTATGTATTCTCTTTACACCCACAAAGACCCTATTGACCTTTTGAAGTGGGTTGAATAATTGGCCCAAGACAGACATCTGCATTCTACCCCTGTGGTTCCTGTGAGTATAAACCTATTTGTACAGTGATTTATTCCATATATTGTTAAGTAGATGAAAACAGAATTTTCCAGAATTAAGAGTGGGCCCTGCATTCAGTGATAGGTATCCTTCTAAGAGAAAGGCAGCAGGAGATTGGGGGAACAACTGAAATCTCACAACTCACGTAGGAAAACTCTACATGATGATGAAAATGAGTAGTGGAATGATGTTGTCTCAAGACCAAGAACACCTAAAATGACCAGGAGCTGAAAGAGAAGTCAAGGGTGCTTCTAGGTGGGGCCTTAGGGAGTGTGGCTGCTCTGTCTATGCCTTGATGTCAGACTTTTGCTCCAAGAAGTTGTTTTTAAACCCCACTAAGTTAGGCTAATTGGTTAATGTGTCCACAGGAAATTAATTCCTCCACCCCACTTTCCTATGAAGTAAGCATTTTTGTCTATGAAAAAGAGGTCTTCAGAGAATGAGGGAAAGAAGGCAAGAAGCTATTCAACACCACAAAGAAATAGTTCAATATCTCCCTTTGTTCCAAAATTGTTAGCAGGAACCAAAAGAACACACCAGAAGCAAGTTTCTATTTTTTTAACTACATCCTAAGAAAACATCTTCTATTTATAGTAGAATAGTAGTAATATAAAGAATAATTATCATGATAATAATACAAGATAATGATAAAAATGCCAAGAGCATGATATATGTCAGACATAGGATTAAATATTCTATACCCATTCATTTTCCTGATGAGAAAATTGAGGTTCAGAACACTGAAGTTTAGGGCAAATCTTTTTATGACACTTACGACATGCCAAGTCTTGTTTTAAAAACTTACCTGATGGGATTGGATGTTTTCTTCTTGTGGAGCTAAAGCAGTGCCTTGTATATCCTTGATAACCCTTTATCAGATAGGTATTGGAGGAATATCCTTTCTCATTCTGTAGATAGTCTTTATATTCTGGTCACTGTTTCTTTCTTTTTTTTTAAGGCAAAAATATTTTTAATTTCATGGGACGTCAAAAGACCGAGTGGCCACTCACCTACAAGATGGTTGGACTTCTTCAGCAAGACCTGAACAAATGGTTTGAAGCTCTTTGTGTTCCTGGAGTGAGCAGGCACCATTGGGCTACACTAGCATGTGTTAGGGATGAATGGAGACATTACTGTTGCTTGCTCGAACAAATCAATGAGCAACGGGATGACAAGTGACAAGTGATACAAGTGACTTCCGAATTTAAACCACTCCTGCATCTCCGGGATGAATCCCACTTGGCTAAAGAAACTTTGGTACATTAACACAATGGAATACTATGCAGCTGTTAGAAAAGATGAAGTCATTAAATTTGCATATAAGTGGATTAACATGGAGAGTATTATACTGAGTGACTTGAGTCAGAAAGAGAGGGACAGACATAGGAAAACTGCAAAGACTCATTTGTGGAATATAAAGTAACAAAATGGGAGACTAACACCCAAAATAGTAGAGATGTGTACCAGGAGGATGGCTCCACGGCTTGGAAGCCAGCCTCACATGCTGGGGGAAAAGGCAGCTGAGATACAGAAGGGACCACCAAGTAAAGGATGCCTGGAGGACCTGCTTGGGATGGGAGATGTGTACTGAAAGTAGACTCTAGACCTAACATGATAGCCACTTAATACCTTTATTTCAGACCACAACACCCTAAAGGAGAGAGAGAGTAAAAGGGAATCTGTCCACCACAGAGGCAGGGGAGGGAGGGAATGAGGTGAGGGTGATGGGAGGGATACTGGGAACATTGGTGGTGGAGAATGGGCACTGGTGGAGGAATGGATCATTGTATGACTGAAACGTAAGCACGAAAGTTTGTAAGTCTATAGCTGTATTTCACGTTGATTAATCAAAAAATAAAAAAATTTAAAAAGAACTTAATGTTATTATTAGCATTTAGCCTTCCTAATGGAACTGTGAAGAAGGAATTATCCCTATTTGACAGATGAGAAAAACCAAGGCACTGAGGTTATTTAGCATATCTAATGCCACACAGTGGAAATTCAAATTTAAGAAATCTGCACCAAAGAATCTGCCCTTTACCTTTATTCCAGTTTGAGGTAAGAGAATAAGGATTAGGGGAGGGGAGGAACAAGGACACAAACAAAATAACAAGGATTTAAATGAAGACATGTCTTTCCCTAAATCCTCAGTGTTTCTTCTCTATGCTGCATTCCCCTCTGAGAAAATAAGTGGAGTCAGACAGAGAAGTGAGTTCAGGACCCATCAGTGACTTCTGTCTCCCCTCCCTGTTGCAGGAGTATCTTCAGCTGGGAGGCTAATTCTGCCATCACACTTACAGTCCTGAGCATGACAGCCAACAGAGGTGGCACCTCTGACCCTCTTCCCGGCAGAGACTGGCTTTGGTCATGAGGACTCTCCGTAGGAGATGGTAGAAAACTCTCATCACTTCTTCCCCTCTCCCCTTCCATATATTTGCCCCTGGTGCCATTTAGGTTTTCATTATTTCAATAAATATTTATCAAGCATCTGTGATATGTTCTGCAATGTGACTAATGCTCAAGTAAAGGTCGAGGTCCAGGTAAGGCATATTGGGCCTCCGTTTCAGGTGTGATATCAAGGAAACATGATACTAATAGTCATGCTTGTTTCTAGAGTGCTGATGATATGTCAGTTTTTCTATAGACCCCAACACATGGGAGAACATGGTACAGGCACCTTGCCTAGCCTTGGTCTTAGCTTCAACTAAGGAAGGTTTCTTGAGCAAAACTAAGTCAAGATCTGAGAGATGAGTAGGAGTTCATCAGGGAAAGAAACAGTGAACAGAGGAGTTTTCCAGGCTGAATTCTGATGTGAAGAAAGCAGATGAACCACGCCGTTGAAAGGGAAAGTAGTTCAGTGTGTCGAGAACAAGCAGAGCAGGCCAGGTAGCAATGGGTGTGGTAGGAGAAGTGCACCTGCAGGTACAGATTACCATGGCCTTCTAGAAGGTTTGAACCCTAATAAAGGTTTACTAGTCCAGCCAGATGAGATTTCCTGTAAGCTGGGACCCATTCTGTCTTCCTGCTCATGCTGAGCTCCTTGTGTCCTCTCCACTGACTGGAGATCTGTGTCCATGTAGCTGGATGGCACAGAGACGTGGATGCCTGATCCTCCTTCCTGTCTCACTGATGGCATTACCACAGCCCAAATGCTCCTTGCATATTGACGCTGGCCTGTGTAGTGCTTGAGTTCATTGTGGATTGTGGACATCTCTAAACTCATAGTTGGTATTGTAAGCCTGTGAAGGTCTCTAGAAAAGCTCATTCCTGTTCATGACCCCACTCCCACTCCATTATCTGGGTACTCCAGGGAATCCTTACCTGTTTCAGGAAGCAGACAAGCCCTGCCTGGGTTAAGAACAGATAGGAACCGGGGAGACAGTCTAGGAGTTAAACCATGTGCCTTATTTGTGGCCAGCACCTGTTTCATCACTGACACCACACTGGTCCCCTGAGTATTGCTGAGTACTAGGGCTTGGCCAGTGTGGCATCCTTTGATTATTTCATTGAACCACCTGCCTACATGGGCTGAGAATTACTGGGAGGGTCTCTGAGCTTCTTGAGCACTGCTGGGGTGTTCCACCTGTTCCCCAGAGAAGAGAAATGAGCCATGCTTTAGTAAATGCTGCATGGCTGATCAGTGGAAGAGGACTCTGACTTCGTGATTCTACATCCAGGGCATTGGTCAATGCAAGAACTTTGATTTGTAGTCTTTGAACGCAGATGAAAAAATAAAGTAGGGACTGGGTTATCTTCAGGCATATTATTTATTTCTCCTAGGCCTTAGTTTCCCCAAATGTAAGCACTTTATTCTACTCATGGGATTATAGTGAGGATTAGGAAATGTGTAAAGAATTTAGCACATGATTGGGCAATTAGTAAAGGCTTAATATTCTGACGACTATGGTGGATGTTGTATTACTGTGCCAAGTTCCCCTTCAGGGCTGATAGATTCATTTCCCTAGTGGCCAAGTCATGTACCTTCCTGGGGAAGCCCACAGTTTAATGACTAATTGAAACAGAAATAGAAATTTTGGTTCTCTTTGTCCATAAAATCATTATAGTCTCGTTCCATCCTCAGTTCCCTCCTAAAATGGGCTTAGGTCTTTGTTACCGTTGCAGAGAAACTCAGCTTCTCCATTGTCTCACAAGCTCACTTACCCCCAGAAGTAGGTATGAAAAATTGTCTTGCACGAAAATCTCAGAGTCCTAGATAACCCAGGTTGCAGCGATAATGAAGATGGTGTGGTAACTACACTTCATTGACTTTATTCATTTGTTTGTCTGTCTGGGGATCATACCTGGTGATGTTTGGGGTTTTCTCCTTTCCTGGCACGTCCAGGAAACCATATGGGGTGGCAGGGATCAAACCCAGGTCAGCCACATGCAAGGCAAGAGCCTTACCTACACTGTACTATCTCTCCAGCCCCCACTTTACTAACTACAGAGCAAGCTTGACTGATAGTGATAAAAATATTCAATTGGTGTAAAACTTATTAATTGGGTTATATATGATGACTCTTTTTAGAGAAGTTATTCTTTTGTTTACTTGAAGTTTTTATTATAAAGAGTACACACACTTGAATTTCACAAGCATGTGTGATTTACAAAAGTGTGATTTTTTTTCAAGGCCAGGTAAAGGAGCCTTTCAGGATGTGATTGTCTCCGTAAGTCAGAATCTGGATTGAGAAAGAGTTACTTTTTATTTTTAGAAATGCAAACCAAACAACTGTTTTATGAATCTAGTAAAGAATGTGGGATCCTGGGAGGTGGTATATTCTGATAGAGTTTTATAATTTTACATAAGAATTAGAAAATAAGAAAACAGGACAGAAACACTAGTATAGTAGGTAGTTCATTTACCTCACACATGGTCGATCAGAGTCAATTCTCAACATCCCATATGGTCCCCTGAGCATTGCCTTAAATAATTCCTGAGTGCAGAGCCAGGCATAAGTCCTGAGCACTGCTGGATGTGCGCCCCCACCCCCCCTAAAAAAAATCAAACAACAATAACAAAAGAAAACACAAAACATATTTAACATTCAAAGTGTGCTGCAGAAAATTTTATTTCATTGCGGTGATGAGCTGGACTGGAGTGATAGCACAGCGGGTAGGGCGTTTGCCTTGCATGAGGTCGACCGGGTTCGATTCCTCCGCCTCTCTCGGAGAGCCTGGCAAGCTACCGAGAGTATCCCACCCATATGGCAGAGCCAGGCAAGCTGCCCGTGGCATATTCGATATGCCAAAAACAGTAACAACAAGTCTCACAATGGAGACATTACTGGTGCCCGCTTGAGCAAATTGATGAAAAACGGGATGACAGTGCTACAGTGCTACAATGGTAGTGAGGATGGAACCCAGAGTATCACACATGCAAGGCAAATGCTCTACTCCTGACTACATCTCTAGCCCTATTTTTCAAATTATTTAAAAGTTATTTTTATTGAATCACCGTGAATTATAATGGAACAAAAATTATTCCTGTTTTAGTTTCAGCTGTGCAATGTTCCAACACCAATCTTTCATCAGTGTCCAATTTCCTTCACCAATGTCCCCAGCTTCCCTCCTGCCCCCAAGTCTGCCTCTATGGCAAGCTCTTTTTTCTTTATCTTTTTCCCTTTTGTGTCCCTTTTAGGCATTGTGGTCTACAATACTAGGTTATTATGCATATATATCACTTTCCCTCCTTTCAGCACCTAGTCCTTGTCCAGAGTTACCACTTCCATCTATTATTGTTACAGTGGTCCTCTTTCCTGACTTGTCTTCATTGGCAAAGCTTTCTACTAAGGACCAGTTCTCTTGCTCTTTGTTTCTATTACCTTTGGGCATTTGTTATTCTCCTACTATGTTTCTTTACAACCCACATATGAGAGAGAGCATTCTGTGTCCCTCTCCCTCTAATTTATTTCACTCAGCATAATGATCTTCGGATCATCCACATATCAGCAAATTGCATAACTTCATATTTTCTTATGGCCAAGGAATAGTCCATTGTATACCACAGCTACTTTATCTAATCACCTTTTCTTAGATACTTGGGTTATTTTCAGATTTTGGCTGTTGTGAACACTGCTGCAGTGAACATAGGAGTACAGATATCTTTTCTACACTTTGTTTTTGGTCCTGGGGGTATATTCCCAGAAGTGGAATTGCTGGGTCATATGGAAGCTCAATTCCTAGTTTTTTGAGGAATGTCTACATTGTTTTCCAAAAAGATTAACCAGATGACATTCTCACCAACTATGAATATAGGTCCTTTCCCCACATCCACACCTAAACTGGTTGTTGTTGTACTTTTTGACAAGTTACAGTCTCTGTGATGTCAGGTAATATCTCTTTGTTGTTTTGATTTGAATTCCCTGATGATTAGTGATATGAATAGTTTTTCATGTCCTTTTGGCCATTTGTATTTCTTCTTAAGGAAGTTTCTGCTCCATTTTTTGGAATGAGTTGGATATTTTCCTTCCTTCCTTCCTTTCTTTCTTCCTTTCTTTCTTTCTTTCTTTCTTTCTTTCTTTCTTTCTTTCTTTCTTTCTTTCTTTCTTTCTTTCTTTCTTTCTTTCTTTCTTTCTTTCTTTCTTTCTTTCTTTCTTCCTTCCTTCCTTCCTTCCTTCCTTCCTTCCTTCCTTCCTTCCTTCCTTCCTTCCTTTCTTTCTTTCTTTCTTTCTTTCTTTCTTTCTTTCTTTCTTTCTTTCTTTCTTTCTTTCTTTCTTTCTTTCTTTCTCTCTTTCTTTCTCTCTTTCTTTCTTTCTCTCTCTCCCTCCCTCCCTCCCTCCCTTCCTTCCTTCCTTCCTTCCTTCCTTCCTTCCTTCCTTCCTTCCTTCCTTCCTTCCTTCCTTCCTTCCTTCCTTCCTTCCTTCCTTCCTTCTTTCTTTCAAGTTCTACCAGATATCTTATATAAGTGGGATATTAACCCTCTATTGAATGAGTGGTAGGCAAATAATTTCTCTCATTTCATCAACTGTTTCTGTATTCTGATCATGGTTTCTTCTGAAGTGAAGAAACCTCTTAGTTTAATACGATCTCATTTTGCCTTTGCTTCCAGTTGCTTGGTCAGTGGCATTCATACTTAAAGATGCCTCTAACTTCATTGCCCTGGAGAGTTCTGCCTCCTCTGTTTTTCTCTATATACCTTATGGATTGTGGTCTGGAAATTGAGGTCTTTAATTCATCTTCATTTGCCTTTTGTGCACAGCAGTAGGAAGTGTTCTGAGTTCATTTTATTGCATGTGGCAGACCAGTTTTCCCAGCACCACTTGTTGAACAGCTGTGCCTTGCTCTTCCCTGAGTTAAATCCTTGGTCCTATTGTTTGTTTGTTTTTTGGTGGAGGAGGGGAGGCTGGTCACTCAGAGGTGCTTAGAACTTGCTCCTGACTCTGTCCTCAGGGATCATTTCCTGGGAGGTTCAGGTGACCAGATCTGGGACTTGATCTGGGGTCAACTGCATGCAAGGAAAATGCCTTAATGCTGTACTATGTCTCTGCCACTAGGTTCCCCATCCAAACCCTATTTTTAATAACTTTGAAGGCATTTGAAGCATTGCCAGTAGGTTATAAAAGGGTGGAGAGAAGAATTGCTAGAGAATAACAAATTAAGTTAGCTTTAATCTGACCATATCTATTGTGTTATACTTGAATGTCAACATTTGCATACATTAATCTTATTAATATAAGAATGAACACAATTAATATGAAATTGGTAACTGGAATTATCTGTTCAGGGACACAGAGACGTGGCATAGAATTGAGTAGAATTAAATAGGAAGTTTTAAAATTAAAATAAAATTTACATGTGGTGTACATTAGGTTTATAGTTTGATAAAAATTGAAACTGTATATACCCATCAACCAACATTATGAGCAAACTTGTAAATCATGTCAAAGAAGGGACTATAGGAACAGGGTTTAGGAATTTTTGCCTGTCCCTGACTTTGTCTTCAGATTGACGGTGACTTCTTCCATTTTCCCAGGTGGGTGCTGTTTTTCCTGTTTGCTTCCCACTAGCCTGCTGTTGGCCTACTAGTTTAAAATGTTCTTTCCACATGTCACGGTCACCAGATTTCTCTACTCCTTCTAACACTTCTCCATTCTTTGCTCACAAATTTCCCAGCACAGACCTGGAAAATGAGTAGGAGAAAGTCATATGCTTTGCTTTTATGAGTAGAAACCTTGAAGCCAAGTGAAATTAAATGGCTTCCTGGCTGATTAATCTGATGCTAAGACTGACACAAAATTATATGGCAGAGCTTGTGCTCTGGGCTTTTCCTCCCCTCCGCAGCAATGGGGAAAGAATGGTACAGTCTAGGAAGTTGTTCTCTACTTAAGTGTCTCCTTTTTTTCTTCCGGTTGAGAGCCTATTCCATGCCTGAGATCAGGAAACCAGTGCCTGGTGGGGGGGGGGGGTGGTATGAAGAAGAGACAAATTAAAAAATTGTTGGAAGAAACTTTGGCCTTTTAGAGACTGGGAATAAAGATAAGAGAGCAAAGGTTCAGATTGCCAAAGTTAGTCAAAACAGCAGTGTTCCCCTTGCACTTTCCTTTTTACAGTTTAATGGTTGAATTTAATAGAGACAGGTGATTTGTTTGTATGATTTTATGGAGCTGCACCTGGTGGTGTTCAGGAGCTACTCTT
Organism: Sorex araneus; assembly: GCF_027595985.1. Taxonomy (NCBI): domain Eukaryota; kingdom Metazoa; phylum Chordata; class Mammalia; order Eulipotyphla; family Soricidae; genus Sorex; species Sorex araneus. The sequence goes on from NC_073302.1 coordinate 247,388,317, forward strand.
GGCTCTGTGCTCAGGAGTAATCCTGGCATTGCTTGTGGGGCTATATGCAGTGCCAGAGTTCAAACCAGGACCAGTGGGATGCAAGACAAGTGCCTCACTACCTGGTGTATCTCTCTAGCTGAGACAGTGTTTTAAATTAAACTCTTTTCATTATAAATGAAGATAGTTATGAAGAAGTTGCAAGGATGACATAGAGTTTTCTGGGGGAATTCCCTTCCCCAGATTAAACATTGCTTTTAACTCAATATTGTTTTTTTGGGAAACTGATCAACAGCTAAAATAGCCACCTTGAGCTATTAGGGGAAATATATATTTATAGGCTTAGGAAATTACACTGAAGGAGTTTCCATGCTTTCAGCAATGAGAGGCGTAGCCACTCAGTTTGTTAAATTTTGCAAAAGGAACTGTGGGGCCAGCTTTACCCTGCCCTGCCTTTCCAACCAGAGGGAGGAGATCAGAGCAATCGGAAATGGTGCCACTCTCCAGCAGTTCTTATTGGCTGGCTCACAGTTCACCTCATCTCCTTAGCATAATGACTATGCTGTGGGATTTGACAGTTGCAACATCTAATCTGCCTCAAAGGCTCTTTCTGGTTTCCAGGGAGTTCCACTGTACCTCCCTTAGTTTGGGGTAAAAATCTAACCACAACTTTAATTATTAGTTTTCTTGAGAAAATCAGGGAAACTGTCTCCCACACCCTGACTCCATGCACCGAGCTATGAATGAACAGTCCAGCCCTTTACAACTAATGCCTCAAACAAAAATCAAACTCCAACACATGAATAAAGAGCTATATACCTTTACTCAAAATATTTTATCCTTATATATCCTTCAGTAATCTGAAAGGTAAAAGGGTCAGGAAATAAAAGATATTAGAAAGTAGATGAGATACCTTGAAATAACATGGAGGTAACATGTTTCTCGTTCAGAAATCTCTATGTAGAAAATCTGAGGACCTGATGTGACTGTGTGTTCTTTGGCCTGCTCTCAGGTTTCAGTCTGGGTTCCAGCAGAAACTCAGAGAAGGAGCGGAGATACATGCATTATACAACAAATGAGACAAATCAATTCAGGAAAGAAAGTAGGGTCAAGTTATTACCTAGTAACTGGAGGTACAAATAAGTTGTCAAACTTATTTTATTAAATGATCTGTAAGGCTAATATTGATGCTCACAGGACCTGAAAAGTAAGAAAAACAGCAATGTCGCTGTAAGAAATGGACAACTATTATCATTTGTTGGATAATGGTTTATGTTAGCCACTAGTTTTTAATTTTAACTTTTTTAATTGAAGTAACATTGGTTTGCACGTGTGTGATGCATATGTGCTTTAGGAATACAATGTCATAACTCCACATCTAGTATCATAGTGCCAACTTTGATGCACTGACGTACATTGGATTATTTTAGCTCACTCTTTCCTGTTGTGCCACGGTAATTTTAATTTTGTAGTCAGATTGTTTTGCATTGAGCAAGGTCTACCCCCTTGATTTCCTTCTTTAATGCCACATATGACTGAGATCTATTTCAGACTTAACATGATAACCCCAGTTCTATCTCTGTAGCAAAAGGGAAGATTTTATCTTTATTTTAAAATAAGTAAATAGTATCCCATTATATTCATATACCACAGCTTGTTTGTCCACTCATCTGACTTTGGGCACTTGGATTATTTCCAGATTTGAGCTATTGTAAGTAAAAATACCATATATAGATTTAAATCTATCTTTTGGAGTTGGTGATTTTTGTATTTTTTTTTGACAGATACATAGGAATAGAATTATCAGATTACAAGGTAGTTCTATTCCTAATTTGTTGATGATTCTTCATGCTGCTTTCCATAAAGACTAAATGAACTTATATTTTATTAATTAATTGATTTTGTTTTTTGAGCCACACCTGAGAGTGCTCAGGGTTTACTCCTGGCTCTGCTCTTAGGGATCACTTGTGACAGGGCATAGGAATCCATACGGGGTGCCGGCAATACCTAGGATTGAACCCCGGTGGTAAAGTCAACACTCAACCTGCTGGACTATCTATCTCTCAATACTCATCAATTTACATTTCTACCAACAGAGAATGAAGGATTCCTTTTCTATAGACTCTTGTCACTGTTTTCTGGTTCCAGTTATTCCCTATTTAGAACATTGGGGGTGGGGTATACAAACATAAATACCACCAGTTTAACATTGTTTTTAAATGTGACAAATCAAAATTATGAGAAGATAAGGTCATGAATATGGCTACTTATAGGGAAGGGATTTGAACCCTGGAAGCCAATACTCCTGGCCACTGTACTACCCAGGCCTGCAGTTTCAGATGATTGTGACCAGAGGGGAAATTGTGACCCTAATTTGCCATATCTTCCCATTTGTCAAGATACTCTACTTTCCTGAATATATAACTCATTAATGAGGAATTTCTGGCTTTAAAATTATACTGTCAGTTAAAAATTTTAAATTACAGAATTATACTTACATTTTTCTCTATTTATTTCTAATGGTTTGATACCACTCCTTCAGGTCAGAGTTGGAAGGGGAAGTAATACAGAATTCCTTCCTGCCTGCCTAATGACATTAGGCTATCACATAACCTGCAGCTCTATATACAAGTGGGATTAACCAGGATCAAGGAAGTGAAGTGCAAACAGGAACCCTCATAATGAACACCCATTCCAGGAAACACTTTGAGGAACTTGAAATGCTGGGTCACCAGAGAGAGTCAGACCACCAAAGCTCTTCAAGTTCTACCAGAAAACTATGGTAAAAGTAAATTTTAAATTTGTGTTTTGAGGATACCAAGAGTATCCCGCCCATACGGTAGAGCCTGGCAAGCTCCCCGTGGTGTATTCGATATGTCAAATACAGTAACAATAATAGGTCTCACTTCCCTGACCCTGAAAAGAACCTTCAATCATTGGGAAAAATGAATAAGGAGAGGCTGCTAAAATCTCAGGGTTGGGATGAATGGAGATGTTACTGGTGCCCGCTCGAGTAAATCGATGAACAATGGGATGACAGTGACAGTGACGGTGTTGAGATCTGAGTGTTGTAAGCTTCTAGTTCAGAAGTCATTGTTCATAAATAAGCTGAGATGCTGACCCTTCAGTCCTTAGGGGCTGGGAAGTTTCTATGGCCCAGACATGCCTTGGAAGAAATTTCTTATATCATATGGGCTGCCCTAGTTTACTGTACAGCTTCTTTTTGACAAACATCACACCTAGTCATATGCATTCTTTAATAGAACTTTATTCCTCTCTTTTTCAAAATAGGATTCTCTCTGTTTCTTGTACCTCCCCATTTCCACCCTCATTCCTAGGTCTTTTACACAAAAGTAAAACAGCACTATATTTAATGAATTGATTGCATTTTTTCCGGATCACAGATTTTACATAAAAGTATATTACCTGGGTCAATTAATCAGAAAATTACTAGCATTGTAGCACTGTCGTCTGATTGATCATCGATTTGCTGGAGCAGGCACCAGTAGCGTTTTCATTGTTAGACTTCTTGTTACTGTTTTTGGCATATTGAATATGCCACGGGTAGCTTGCCAGGCTCTGCCGTGTGGTCAGGATACTCTCGGTAGCTTGCTGGGCTCTCCAAGAGGGATGGAGGAATCGAACCCGGGTCAGCTATCGCTTAGTCATTAAAAAAAAAGTCCATTGGCAGGGATCATGAGCTCTACTGGAGTGATTGCTTTGTATCAGTCTGTCCAGGGAATTTCTAGTTCTAGTAGGGAAAGGCCTGAATCAGGGATCCTAACTATCCCAGAAAACTATCCCAGGGTGTTTGATCACCCCCAGACCTTGTCTAGAGGTAGAACCATAGGAAAGATAAAATAAATGCTTTTTCTTTGTATTAATAGGCTGTTTTGGGGAACAGTGGCAGAAGGTTTCACACAAAATAGCCTTAATTTTATTTTTTTTTCCTTTTGGGTCATACCCGGAGATGCTCAGGGGTTACTCCTGGCTCTGTACTCAGGAATTAATCCTGGTGGTGCTCAGGGGACCATATGGGATGCTGGGGAATCAAACCCGGGTCGGCTGCATGCAAGGCAAATGCCCTACCCGCTGTACTATTCTTCCAGCCCCTAGCCTTAATGTTTTAGTGATTGGTTGCAAGGTCATCTATGATTGAACTATAATCTGTTAAAAATTACAAGAATTGAAAGGAAGGCTATGGGAACATTGTACAAATGAAACTCAATCATGAATAACTTTGTAACTATGAATCTCAATGTATCACTGTATCACTATCATCCGTTGCTCATTCATTTACTTGAGCGGGCACCAGTAATGTCTCTATTCCTCCTGGCACTGAGATTTTAGCAACCTCCCCTTACTTGTCTTTCCCAGTGATTCAAGGCTCTTTCAGGGTTGGGGAAATAAGATCTATTATAACTGGGCTCTCCGAGAGGTATATGTAACATATATATATATATAACATATAATGTGTAATATATATATATACTCTATGATTTGTTGCCTACTGTCTGAATTCTATTAAATATGGTGTTGTAATTATGAAAAATGGGTAGGAAGTGTCTGGAAAGTGGTCTGTAGCATGCCAGCGGTTGGGTAGTGGAGGTCAGCTGCCGATGCTGGGTCCCCTGGGGTGGGGAGGGTTCTCACCCACCCCCCTCTGGGGCTCCCCGAATAAAAACAGCCTGGTGTGGAGTCTGATGGCATGGCCATGGGGGCCTCATTTCAAACTCCCGTCTAGGAGAGCAGCCGTTGAAGTCTGGAGCGTGGCCAATGAGGAGGCAGGGTGTGGCAGATTGTGGCTTATGGGTGTGATCCCTGGGTCACTGGAGATAGGGAGATAGCAGGCAGAGGATCTCTGTTTCTGGGTCCCATTGAGTCCAGAATCCAAGGTCGCAAAGTTCAGTGGGACTTCATTCATACGTGAGGCTCGGCCAAAGTGGCCTGGAGCGTGGCAGTGGTTGGGTAGTGGAGGTCGGCTGCTGGGGCTGGGTCCCTGGGGCAGGAAGGGTCCTCACCCACCACCCCTCTAGGGTATCCCGAGTGAAAACAGCCTGGCTCAGTCTCACAGTGATTAAATTAAAAAAAATTAATGACAGAAATTGTCAATGAATTTTAGTTCCTGTTATACAAATTCTCCTGAAACAACTTGCCAACAATTGCACTATATGCATTTACACTTTGTATGAATGTAGTATGTTATTACTTGGAGAATAAAATGAACATGCATAATTAAAAAGATGAAAGGATTATCTATTTCAAAGATAAAAGACAAATCCAAAGCATGCTATCTATTAAGACACTGATAATATTTGACCAGAGGAGAGGAGCGACCAGTTCTCATAACTATATTCTTTCACTTTTGAGTTTTTTGGATCTATTTGCTTATTTTTTACTTAGACATTGTTATTTATAATTTATAGTACCAATTTAACTACAGGGTTTCAAGCATATACTGTTTTAACTCCACATCCTCCACCATCGTGTCCACTTTTGTTTATCATCTCTCAGGATTCTTCCCTCATCCATTCCCCATATGCTGGTTCCTGATCAACAAACTGCCTCCTACTTTCCATCCCCCCTTCCTTGACAAACCTGGTTTTATAAATATTCTTGAATGACCGTATACCTCCATGGGTTCCCATCCTCCCTAAATGATATGTCACAATTAAGTAATAGATACTCACAAAAATCAGCATAAATGTGGGATGGAAGCAACTACTGCCAACTGTGCCCTTTGCGTGCACGCTGGCAGGCAGGCACCACTCTGGGAAGAACTGACCATCACAGGGCCAGAAAACCTTAATGTTTGACCTTGAATTGACACTTAATTATTGGTATACCTGTGCCTCGATTGCAGATGAAGATTATATAATATGCAAATCTCTTGATCCCTCATACATTCTAAAATTCTGTCACTGTTTTAGGGGTCATAAGAAGACAGAGGTAGTTACAAGTATACATATAATCACATGTGTACTCATAAAATTGTTAGAAATAATAGGCAAATGGTAGGGATAAAAGTCAGGAATCTGCAAAAAATTTTAAGTTTATGACTAGGATGGACCAACCTCTAGAACACTGAGAACCAGGTAGTGTCCTAACCATTTGCAACAAAGTACATTTCACTCCTATGTCAGAAGAAAACTTTTCATTGTATACCTTCATGATTTAGAAATATTTTTACACAAGAAAATAAGTGCAGATTGAGAAGCATTTGAACATAAGTGTGTTCCCTTTCACCCTCCCACAATCTTGAAGGGAAAAGCAGTTTCCACTCTCCCCATTTTATAGACAAGGAAGTTGAGTTTCCAAGTGGTTAGGTGTCATAGGCTAACTTGGATTCTGTGGTTATAAATCTCTGTAAACTTCTACCAAAAAATTAGCACCCATCACTGAGCAGTCATTTCAGATGCAAAAAATGTTGGGCTAGGAGGGTTGGGGATCTGTGGAATATACTATGTTGTCACCAGGCTGGAGCAGGGGCTTGCAGTTGTGGTTGGTCAGCTCTGGACAGGGTTCTCTTAGGAAATCAAAGAGATATAACCAGAGATTTGAGGTTGACCTGGCCTGTCTGTGTATTCACTCTCTACTGAGACTGTGTCCTATGGCCACACCTCTAAATCAGGTTGTTGCTGGAGTGTCTCTTTCTAATTGTTCCAGTGCCCTGCTCTGGTATACTGCCAAGCCATGGGATTGAAATAATCAAGGCATCTGTGAGAACTCATGCTTTTTTATTGTGTGCATTTATGTAAAATTCAGGCTTTTATGCCACTTTTGTTCATGTTTAAATAATTTTTGGTCTCTTACAGATTGTGTTTCCAAAATTAAGCCTATAATGTGTTCTAGTATATCTGAACTTAGTCAACAACCTTCTTCAGGCGAACATGAGTATGGCTTTACTGATTTTGGCCATATCTGAAGACAGATTTCTGAATGATAGGCCAATTTACTGATCTTTTAAACCTAGAGCCCTTCCTTTGATACAGTGGCTTTTATAACTCTGAAGAGTTGCCTTTCACCCCAGTGTGGTCAGTGGGGCATATATGAAATATCACCCAATAACTGCTTCCCTGAGTCAAGTCAGGGACTCAGTGACCTCTGGAATCTCATGGTATTTAGAGGATTACTTGATTTCAGTCTTCTGAGATCTGTGTCCGACTCATCTTGGCATCACCCAACAATTCATGACTTAGGAGTGATAGAATTAAATCTTCCCTATGTTGTACATTTCTGACATGTTTGGCCTGTTGAACTTATAGGGGCATGTAGGCTCCATTTGTTTTGTCCCAAAAGACCAAAGGACAGAAATCTCTGTATTATTCACCTTTGTTGCTTTCTTTTTGGCAACAATTCACCCTTGTAGCTAGTGCTGCCTGAAGAAAGAAGAATATGACAGTCATTTTGTACATCCCATACCCTCTACTCTTCCCCATGTGCACAGGTCATATCTCTTGCACCCGGGAAGGTAAAATATGACCTCTTTGGTAACCTACCAGGTGCTCAACCCAATTGTTGCTTCTAATTGAATAATGAAGATCTGGGTACACTTCTTTAGTGCCTGTGACAGTTGAGAGATTATGCCTCTCTTCAGATTCTGGAATTTACCCTATGGAGGGTGGAGAGTTTGGGGAATAGTTTGGATCTATGCATCTATCTATCCATGCATCTATCTATCTTCTCTTCCCTCACATTGAATATCCAGTGTGTTCTATAAGCTAAGCTGAATGCTGTGCACTTAATTGTGAACATAAGGCATATATTTTCTAATTAGTGGTTACCAGAAGGAATGGGTAAGGAAGGTGAGTCAACCAAGTAAAAGGGAAACAAGTGTATCATAAGGATGGCATTGGATTAGTGTGGGGTATACATATTGACTTTCAGTGATATACACTTAAAACTTATATAGTGTTATAATGAAGTGCTACTTCAATTAAATTCAAATAAAACCAGCTCAGTTCCAAGAGAAATTTCTGTTTCAATGGCCAGAGTAATAGTATAGCAAGTTGGGTGCTTGCCTTACGTGTGACTAACCTCGGCTCGTTCCCCAGCACCCTGTATGGTCCTTTGAGCCCTGTCAGGATTAAGCCCTGAGCACTGCCAGGTGTGGTCCCAAACCAAAACAACAAATAGGGAAAAAAAACACCAAGAAAGACTTCTGATTCAAGAGTACAGCCCAAGGAACTTCATCTGCTTTTGCTACACTTATGTCGATTGCTACCCCAGTGGGTATGGTGTGCAGGGGCCTCATTAACTTTGAGAAGCTCATGGTCCTCTCTGTGCCTCTGCTGTCGGCTCCTGGTTGGCTTTGAACAAAGAGCTGGGCCCTCAAAGTACCGCTGTCAGCACTTTCCAGTCGAGAACTACACAAGGGGAGGGGCTGTATGTGAGGCTCTCTTAAGGCTGTGTCATCCCCAGCAACAGACACAGAGGTTGCATCATGGAGAGAAGCTGCCCTGTGAACACACTGGGAGGCTGTGGCTATTTATTTTCATAAACGAACCTTGTGCTTAATTTAGAAATCTGCTTTTGCTTTTCTTCCCCCCCCCTTTTTTTTTTCCAGCATCATCTGGCTGTCTGGCACCATCTGAGAACTACATTTCTGACCCAGTAAGAGCTCATGGGTGGATGGGGGTGGTGGAAAGAAGGTTGGGGCAAGGACTGATGCCAGCCAGGCTGCCTCACTGGAGGTAGAAACATGTGGCCTTGCCATCGGCTTCTTGCTCAGCTTCAGGACACTTTTCAGTTGTGACACCTCCATAGCTCTACCATCAGGAAAATTGCTACTCCAGTGTGAACTCCTCATCTGATTAACCACACACAGGGAGCGAGCAGAACAGAGGGCAAAGCCGTACCTAAGTCGGGTGTCAGAAGCAGGAGACATCTAAACTAGCATTAGGCAATCATTTTACACCTGTGGATCTGTCCTGCATCCCAGTCTATAGAGTCACAGTTATAACCCAAGTGGCAGATGGGTGGTTTTCAGCCTTTCAACACCTGTGGGCTGCAGTAGGGCAGTAATCCATAGGCTAGTGGTTGAAGACCACTGATTTAAACTCTCACTTATTTGGATGCAGATACTCCAAAGAGAGCCACTTTAATGCAGCTATTTTGGTGAGGATATTTGGATTTGGCTGAAAAATTCAGCCAACAGATGTTCAGCTTAGCAAAGATAAATGATGAAAACTGGCAATTTAATCTCTATCTCTGAGTGTTATCACAGTCAGAGCCTTCATCATTACTGCCAGACCAACCTCTGGCTTTTTGTTGTCTGAGTTAGGAGGCAGTAAAAGTCCCATATGGTAAAAACATAGAAAATTGAAAACTAGTCAAAAATGGAGTATCAGAAATAAGGTGACCTTCAGAGCTGGAATCAGGTGAGGACTAGAGGAGGCTGGAGATGCTCTAAAACTCAATAAATGAGCCAATCAAGTGGCAATAGAACAAGAATGAGAAATGAGAGCATCACAGAAGAAAATGCAGGGAAGGAAAGAGATGCTAAACTTAAAATACAGAGAAAGTTACTAAAATACTAAAATACAGAAATCCAAAACTATGCTGCTGCTAGTGTGGCCTCCTGACCTCATATCTCTTCATTCTCAGCAATGGAAAACAAATTACCAAATGCTTTCTTTTCAGTAGATCGACTTTAGGGGGGAGAAACTCCAAATCAATAATAGTGATTTTTTTTGTTGAAATATTGAATGTAATCAAAGTAAAGTAAAATTAAAGTGAAATTTACCAGCTATACATGCGGGGTGGGGGGCTGGGGAGGTGGGAGGAAGGGGGGAGGTATATCGTGATTCTTGGTGGTGGAATATGTGCACTGGTGAAGGGATGGGTGTTTGAGCATTGTATAACTGAGACTTAAACCTGAAATCTTTGTAACTTTCCACATGGTGAATCAATAAAAGAATTAAAAAAAATACAGAGAATGTGCATTTTGGTTCACTTATTTGGGGGCTTTGTCAGAAACAGCTGAATGAAGTTGCTGAAAGTAAAAAGAGTTTATGAAGGGGACTGGGGATATGATTCAAGATGGTGGAGCACATATGCTTGTATGTATGACATCATATACCCAGTCCCTGATACCAAATGTGTCCCAGAACTGAAGGGTTGGCACTAGTGGCACATAAGTCCCATAGAACTGAACCCAAACACTGAACTTCCAATGACTGGGCCAGACATTGCCAGGAGTGTCCCTTTATCATTTTAGTACTGCCGGGTATATGCCAATTAAAAAGAAAATGAGTCTACTTAGGGGTCAAGGTGTTCATTGACACATTCAGTTTCTGACTTACAGGTTTCGCTTTGGGATTTCAGTTTCTGACTATATGTTTCTCTTTGGGGCTGGTTTGAGTTTCCTCAGGAAACAAGCATATGAATTTGTCTACCCTTCTCTTTTCCCCATTTTTTTTGTTCTCCTCCTACACCAGGAGGAATGAACCAGCTGCTTCTAAACTGCTTGAGGCATCATGGAGAAGGTACTTACATGAATGGTGGGTATTAGTGAGGATGATTTCATTATGAGTCAAGGATTTCAGGGTTAGGCAACAGCAGCCATCCCTGCTTGATGATTTATGAGGCTAGAGTACAGCCTTTAGCTCAAACGTTCCGTGTTTGTTATGACTTTGGCCTTTATCTTCCACCAAATTCTGTGGACTTGACTTTGCATGCAGGTGCTGGGTGATTCAGGTGAAAAGAGCTGAAAAGAATCTGTTTTCTGCCTGCCTTCTAGAGTTTTAGGGTCCAAGAACCATGGCAAGACGTTTGTGCCCTATCATCAATGTCCCTTATTCTTGAAGAAATTCTTCTAGGGTTTGTTAATCTTGCAAAGTCCCCAGAGACAGTTCCAGTACACCTAAAGAGAATACTCTGGGCTTCTTTCACTACTTTCTGTGTTTGTTCACAGCAGGAGAAGCTTTTGCCTTCCAGGAGGAGGCCTTCCTGATTTGGAGGAGTGTTCTTCCAGAATTAGTGGAAGAAGTCAGTTGGCTGTGTCCTCTGACTCCAAAATAGCCTGACTCAGGGCCTTCATATGGTGGCACTGGCAGGTGCCTGCCTTTGAGTCCTGAGAGAAAAGGCCAAGGCTGAAAGGACAATGTGTGTCTGCAGTCCACTGACCCTGTCACACGAGACAGTGCTGTTCCCTGGTTCCTGTTGTAAGAGCCAAAGTGTCATCCCCACTGGTACAATTGATCTTTATTCCTGCCACCAATTCGTCTTTCTTTGTTCTTCTCACCACATCTCTGGCTGCAGATGTCTTATGGATTCTATTCTCAGGAGTCATGTTTTGATCTCCTCACATTCATTTTCCAATGCCAAGAACAACACTGTTTCAACATGAGGATATGATCTGGTTTTAAAAAAGAGAAGGAGCAGTGGCTTCTCTTCACTAGTGGCCTTTGAATTTACATGGCAGTTTTTTCTGGGGAGCTATTTAGATTCTCCCTCATGTCTTCCCCACCAGCACGCTTCTCTCCCAGAAAGTTGCTTTGCATTGCTTTTAGCTGCATGATGATGGCAGTTTGTCTTTGAGGCTTGCGGTGTAAGGGTTCAGCAACCCTTTGGGTACCATTCTTCTTCAAGGACTCTGCTGGAACTCCAGCATTTGCAGGCTAAACTGAAGTCATCAGTATCCCATTTTTTCCCTACCCCTTGCACACAGAATTTACCTTTCAAGGCAGCTCTCCCTGAGGGGTGGGCCCTACTCCCTTCTCTGTAGACATAATAGAAGAGATGATGTGTCTCCTCACCGGTCCTTTTTCATGTTTTGGGGAAAGTGGTGTTGCCACGTCTCCCACTCTGAGTAGTGATTCAGGAATTTTTCAGAGAGAGAGAGAGAGAGAGAGAGAACAAAGAGACAGGCTAGCAGGAGGGTGGCAGGAGCAAAACTGGAAACATGGTGGTGGGAAATGTAAACTGGTGAAGGGTTGGATGCTAGAACACTATGACTGAAACCCAACCATAAACAGCTTTGTAATTCTGTCTCTCCCAGTGTTTCAATAATAAATAAATAAGTTAATTAATAAAAAATCCTTGGTGTTTATGCTTTTATTTTTTGCAATACTAGGGGTCAAACCCTGCACCTCACACTTGCAGGTTTAATGTATTATCACTGAGTCACTCCTCACCCTTGTCTGGAATGAATAGTACCTGAAGCAATATAAGCAGGGAGGGAAGAGCTGTCAGTAAATACCATAGATTATTTGATCATCAATAGAACAACTGAGGTGCTTTCTATTGTCACTGAAAGGGAAGCCAGTAGACATGAACCTCCACATTCTCAGCAACTCAGAAACATCACTTCTATTTGTTTTACTGTCTTCTCTTTGACTTCCCTCATTATATTTTCTGGGATCATCTTTTCTGTGGACTGTGTCAAACCAGACTCCTGTAACAAAAATCAAAACTAAGGCAAGGGCCCAGTTTCCACCTTCGGAGGGTGCCTCCTATGAGTTGGGCTCTTCACATAGCCAGGCCATTGCTGAGAGGAGAAACAGCATCCACTAATTGGTCATTTTTGAGTGAGCCATTGAACAGGAAGACTGTGGCTCAAGTAGAAAAATTTTTCCAGTTGAATAAATCTCTTAAGTCCTGTATCAGGATTGCATGGCAAAACAGAGAAAATTGAGTTCACTTCTTTAAAAATAATGCCACAGAGGCTGGAGCGATAGCACAGTGGGTAGGGCATTTGCCTTGCACTCGGCCGACCCGGGTTCAATTTCCAGCATCCCATATGGTCCCCTGAGCACTGCCAGGGGTAATTCCTGAGTGCGAGCCAGGAATAACCCCTGTGCATTGCTGGGTGTGACCCAAAAAGCAAAAATAAAAATAAAAATAAAAATAATGCCACGTTGAAGTCAGCCCGGAATGTTCTTGTCTTGCCTAGTTTTGCTGACCACATGTACTGCTGAGCAAGTGCCTAGTGACTGGTTCTGGAAAAGTGCCTTGCTCCCCAGCAGGCGTGGATTGTCTGTCCCTCTCAGTAAGCAGGTAGAGACTCTCGGGACGATGGGCGGCTAGGGTCTAAACATCCCCCACTCCTCACCTTAGATAGCAGCAGGCTTCTGGGTGTCACTTAGTCATTTGTGCCCTGGATTCCAATGAAGAGAGATTTGATTTGCAACCAGGCAGACACATGAAAACAGATGTGTGCCTCTAACGTTTCATAACCCACCTCCCACGAAACAGAAGGCACCTTCTCCTCATACTCTCCCCTGCCTTGTTTTTGACATTTTTAATGTGATGAGTATACAGCCAACTTCGCATTCCTGACACCTCCCACTCCCATGGGCTCGTGGCCCCTGCCTGGCTCGAGTATCCCCTGTGAGTGCTGCACCCCGGTGAACACTCTCTGCTCTCTCTGTAGCTGGCGCAGCACGTAGCTCGTCACCTTGACATTTAAGGCCTGCTGTCTCTCTCCCTCTCCTTTCCAGTGAGTCAGAGAGAGAGTCAGGATTCTCTGTCTCCTGAGAAGGGGTTGGGAGAACCAATGCTGGAATTTAGAGACTTCTCTGTGGGCACTGGAGGAAAAACAAGTATTGTCTATCTGCTCCTGCTTTCTAGCTTTGCAATAGTGTGAAAACCTAACAGAAAGCCCAGGTACCATTGCCAGACTCCTGCACAGATTATCTTTCAAATTCTTTGGTTTAAATTAGATGGAGCAATATTCTTCCTTTCCTGGGTCCTTCTTATTTGAGGGTCAGACCAAGTTCTTGGTTTGACTTGTTCACAGTGGGGATCTGGCATAGAAGAGAGTCATCAAAAGCCTGGGAGAGCCTGGGCCATCTCTTTTCCTCCCACCATAGTTTAATCCAGCCTGGAAGTGAAGTGGAAGCAAACCTTTTCAGCACCATGTATCCGACACAAGGCAATACCTAGAAGAAATGCATGTACAGAATCATAAAGTCTATAGAAAAGGGGAAAGAGAAAGTTAGACAATAGGATAAATAAGAAAATGGTCAAATCTTTGGAAAGTTATTAAATAAATTCACAAGGTCATAGGCAGAGGAGTGGGTGAATGACATCTATAATCTTTTGAGTGGCACTGATGCCATCTGTCACCCATCCCTGTTTGAAAGTAGCATTAGACACTGATGAGCACATGCACTTTCTCCAGATAAGACACACAACTCATATATCAGAACCGGTTATATCCTATAGTCTTTGCAGCAGGAATAACATGACCCCACTTACTCGAAATAAGAGGGTTTGACTGAAGAGTTCAAAAATGCTTTGTAAAAAAAAAAAACTTGAGGCACACAAAGGAATCTTGGAACTGAGCAGCTCACTGCAGAGATGCCTTTGGACTTTAAGCCAGGCTGACTTCACTGGGGTGTCTCCACTTGCCCCCTAAGAATCCTGGCAGCCGCCAACTTTCAGAACCCAATGAGAAGTGCAGGTACATGGGTTCAGTGACGGCAAACTCCAGGCTTCAAGGGATAGGGGATGGGCTGGTCCTTCTCAGATCCTCGTCCCTGTGGGACCCTGGAGATCATGCTCACAAACTGCCCTGGCTGTTATTTAAGCTCCTTAATGGCCATAATCCAAAGACACGCAAAAGAATCTCGAAACTGAGCAGCTTGCTGCAGAGATTTCTCCACACGCTAATTATCTAAAATTTTAGAATTCCAGGACCGCACTTATGTTATTCATAACAAACAATACAAGAGAGTGTAGGGGAAATTGACACAGAGGCGTGGGAGGGGGGGCATACTGGGAACATTTGTGGTAGAAGACATGCACTGGTGGAGGGATGGGTATTTGATCATTGTATGACTGAAACTCAAACATGAAAACTTTGTAACTGTAACTCACAGTGATTCAGTAAAATAATAATAATAATAATAATAATAATAATAATAATAATAACTTGTGCAAACTAAGGGGCTATCTTTTTGGTCTTCAATTCAATCCAAGGCTTAAATGCAGTCTATTGGTATAACTCCCAAAGTTACTTGGGGGCTGAAGTGATCGCACGGCGGGTAGGGCGTTTGCCTTGCACGCGGCAGACCCAGGTTCGAATCCCAGCATCCCATATGGTCCCCCGAGCACCACCAGGAGTAATTCCTGAGTGCATGAGCCAGGAGTAACCCCTGCGCATCGCCGGGTGTGACCCCCCCCCAAAAAAAAAAAAACCAAAGTTACTTTTCAGATAGTGGTTTAGAAGGTTATCAATGGAAGAGACAGTGATCGTTGAGTTGAGCATGCGCATCATAGCTTGATATGTGTCTGGAATTGAATTAGGAAATGAATGAGAGAACAATAAAAAAGAATAACAAGTAGATACACAAACATTCAATGTCCATCCTTTTCTAACTATTTCATATTCTGAGGATATAAGGATGAGTGAGCCTGCCACATGCATACTCATTCAGCAGCCTTGTATCAGCAGTGCTGACAAACACTGGCATGCTTATGCAGGGAAGATGCAAACAGGGAACAGTGATGGAGATAGTTGGTTATTCCCTGGAGTTTCTGAAGAGATCACTAGGTAAATATACTCTGAAGCCACTCAGGGGATCTTGCCAGAAGTGTCAGGCCCTCAAAGACAGAACATAAAGATATCAAAGGTGTGGAACTGCCAGTTTCATTGGAGAGCTGCAAAGGCTGGGTGTGTCTGCAGCAAAGGTGAGGTAAATGTATGGGTACACAAGGGTATATGAAGGAGTGTAGGGGTGTCAGGAAGGTAAGGGTATTGAAAACACAAACAAGAATGTTTCATACCACCAATCATGTATTTTCTTGATGAGCAAGCACTGGTAACAATGAGAGTAGCTAATTGAAGTATTCCTGAGAAGCAGAACTCTCTTGTGAAAACTTACTTTTGGCCAATAGGGATTGAGTCCATCTGTCCTTGATACTTTAGGGTTTCCTGACTGCTGAATTATGGGAATGATCTTATTTGTCCTTATTGTTTCTAGTCTATATTCCTCTCTTCTTTGAGACACTTAAGGGAAAAATCTGTTCTATCATGATCTGAGCAAAACAGAGCTTGGTTGAATGGGGAATTAGCTAGCTGGTTGGATGGATAGATGGATGATTGGATAGATGGATGCATGAATGGATTGATGGATTGAAAGATTTTTGGGTCACTGTCACTGTCACTGTCATCCCATTGCTCATTGATTTGCTCAAGTGGGCACCAGTAACATCTCCATTGTGAGACTTGTTACTGTTTTTGGCATATCGAATACACCACAGGTAGCTTTCCAGGCTCTGCTGTGTGGACTAGATACTCTTGGTAGCTTGCCGGCCTCTCCGAGAGAGGCAGAGGAAGATTATTGGGTGGATAAATCAATATTCACTGTTCTACAAAAAAACCTTTAAGTATCACCTTTATATCCTAGGAACAAAGTTTTTATTTACCACTAGTACTTGCTATCATAGCATTAAACATCTCCAATAGTCATAGAGCCTAAAATAAATCAGTTTAAATTGAGAAGAGACAAGATTGAGCTCGCAGAGAGCTTTTTTGGTGGGGACTGTGGGGTGAGGACACCTAGCAGGGCTCAGGGCTTACCCCTGACTATGTGGTCAGGAATCACTCCTGCCAGGCTCAGGGGACCATATGGGATGCTAGGAATAGAAGCTGAGTCTGCTGCATACAAGGCAAGCACCATCCCCACTGTACTATGTCTCTAGTCTCCAGACCCCAAAGAACTTCACTAGAAGATATTCAGCTGTATCAGAGTAGCCAGAATAGGCTTTAAGGTCAGGGAGGAAGAGGAAGAGTGGGAGGTTTTGCATATACTCAGGTTTCTGAACCCCAAGGAGGACTGAGAGAAAAAGCCTAGTACCAGAACACTGCAAACATTTCTGCTTCGAAGTCAAGGTATTCAATAAATGCTAAATTAGAGCAGATAAAAGGCAATTATATTCTTACATCCTGGGATTCTGCCATCCTGTGACTCCCAGGCTATGCACTCCTGGCATTTGGATTCTTCTCTCACAGATTCATGGAGATAGAGAGAGAAACAGCCACTCCACATCAAATAAATTATTTGTCATATCTGCTTCTGCTAGCCTCTTTCTGACACTTCTTTCTTTCTGACTGTAGGCAATAATTATCTTCTAATTGCTTAGATACTCTTGCTTGTGGACTACATGACAAAAGCTCTCCTTTGTTACAGTTTGTTCAGAACATAGATTTAGGCTCAAACATAATTCTATTCTAAAGAGCAAGGAATAAAAACTGCCCCCTATGAGACAGGATATTTGGAGGATGGCAGGGCATGATCTAATATAAAATGACAGCATATTTCTTGCTCTTCTCTTGACTATAACTACACATGATGTCTGGAAGGTCACTGATGATCCTCGTGTATCTGGAGGCCACCAGACAGTAGCTGAATGAGAAAAATTGAAGAAGACAGTAAGTGGATCCAAACTCTCACCCCTCTAACAAAAATATATCCTTGAGATTCAGTCCGCCTTTGACTCTGTGTGCCATTATCCCTTCTTTTTTCTGAAGCATAGAAGTGGATGGTAGAGAAATATCATCAGCTATTGACATAATTAAATAGTATTTATTACATATCCCATAGTCATAGCTTGGTACTAGATATAGGCAGGTTTTGATATCTTTATTTTCTGAAATATGAGATTATGAAAGGCATTTTTATAAATATATAGAATATATGGGTATAGGAGACAGTGGTTCACATTAGACGTACTTGTGATCCTCAATTTCCAGAGCAATGGAGAAAGCATGAGAGCAATACCTGGGAATGCACTGGAGTTCAGGTTTGTAGATAAAAGTTGTTGGAATGATTACTTGGTACATTTGTCAATCTTTATTTATCAGGGACTTATTAAATGACAAATACCAAATGAAGGACAGAATAAATGAATACTTGTTGCTTTGAGGAGCTTCCATATTGGTGATAACCAAGAATACACTATGTAAATAGAGATCAGTGGTACATAGAGACTAGAGAGTCTCAGAAAAATAGTATGGAAAGACTGACATAAACAGCCCAATGAGATTGAACCCAGATCTGATTGAGTCTGAAGGGTTGCTGAATTGCTGAAATGTTTGCTGAGGACACTTCATGCCTGGAAACTGGAAGAGCATAGAAATTTTAAAGAAAGGTGAAATAGTGAAATAGTGATGGATGGCTGAAAATTTATGTGAAGGGGGATATAGGTAGGAGATGTGTCTGTTGAGAGGCTGAGTCTAGATCTAAGAAGGTTCTAAATATCTTCTGAAGATATGGAATTTTAGCATCAGAGTCTAACTGGGGACAGGGGAGATAGTTCAGCTGTGAAGGGTCTAGGATCCGAATCTCCAGAAACCTGAGTTCAAAGTCTGGAACTTTAAAAACTGCTAGATATGACACTGGAGGCCCTCCAGCACTGTAGATGGCCTTTGTGGTTCCCTGTTGTAGAAAACTAAGGCACGCTGAAGGACGTGTGCACTCGAGGGCTCTCTGGGAGGCTCTGTCTCACCGCCCACGTTCGGTGCTCTGGAACCTCTGTGTGTGGCTGTCGGTCAAGGGCAGGCGACGGAAGGAAGAAGGCCAAGCTGGTTGCTGATTTTTTTTTTAATTTTTTATTGAGTCACCATGTGGAAAGTTACAAAGTTTTCAGGTTTTAAATGTCAGTTATACAATGCTCGAATACCCATCCCTTCACCAGTGCTCATATTCCACCACCAAGAATCCCAGTATAGCTCCACCCCGCACCCCCACACCCCTAGCCCCCCCACGTCCTAGCACCCCCACCCTTAGCCCCCCCGCCTGTGTAACTAATAAATTTCACTTTACTTTCACTTTGATTGAATACAATATTTCAACAAAACTCACTATTATTGTTTGGAGAGTCTCTCCCCTAAAGTCAGACCTGCTGAAAAGGAAGCATTAGATAATTTGTTTTCCATTGCTGAGGATGAAGAGGTATGAGGTCGAGTGACCACACTTAGCGGCCTCTCGGTTTTGGGTTTCTGTATTTTAGTATTTTAGTAACTAAGTCCAGAGAGATATCTGCCAGAAGTTGCATCGTTGCCAACTTGTACTTCTCAGTTACATTATATTCCACATATGAGTGCAATCTTTCTATGTCTGTCTCTTTCTTTCTGACTCATTTCACTCAACATGATACTTTCCATGTTGATCCATTTATATGCAAATTTCATGACTTCATGTTTTCTGATGGCTACATAGTATTCCATTGTGTAGATGTACCAGAGTTTCCTTAACCAGTCATCTGTTTTGGGGCACTCTGGTTTTTTCCAGATTCTGGCTATTGTAAACAGTGCTGCAATGAACATAGAAATACATTTGCCATCTCTACTATACCGTTTTGCCTCTCCGGGATATATTCCCAGGAGTGGTATTGCTGGGTCAAATGGAAGCTCAATTTCTAATTTTTTGAGAATCGTCCATATTGTTTTCCAAAAGGGCTGAACCAGTCGGCATTCCCACCAGCAGTGAAGAAGAGTCCCTTTCTCCCCGCATCCACGCCAACACCGGTTGCTTTTGTTTTTTGGGATGTGGGCCAGTCTCTGTGGTGTGAGATGATATCTCATGGTTGTTTTGATCTGCATTTCCCTGATGATTAGTGATGTGGAACATTTTCTCATGTGCCTCTGAGCCATTCGGATTTCTTCTTTAGGAAAGTTTCTGTTCATTTCATCATCCCATTTTTTGATCGGGTTGGCAGTTTTCTTCTTGTGGAGTTCCACCAGTGCATTGTATATCCTTGTTATCAACCCTTTATCGGATGGGTACTGCATAAATATCCTTTCCCATTCTGTAGATGGTCTTTGTACTTTGGTCACTGTTTCTCTTGAGGTGCAGAAGCTTCTTAGTTTGAGATAGTCCCATTTATTTATCTCTGTTTTCACTTGCTTGGCCAGTGGCGTGTCAGCTTTGAAGATAACTTTGGCTTCAATGTCGTGGAGGGTTTTGCCGACCTTGCCTTCAATGTACCTTAGGGATTCTGGTCTGATGTTGAGGTCCTTAATCCATTTTGATCTGACTTTTGTACATGGTGATAGGTGGAGGTCTAAGCCCATTTTTTTGCATGTAGCTGTCCAGTTTTGCCAGCACAATTTGTTAAACATGCTTTCCTTGCTCCGCTTCGCCTTTTTTGCTCCCTTATCAAAGATTAGATGGTCATATATTTGGCGGGATGCGTCAGAGCATTCAACCCTGTTCCATTGGTCTGGCGCTCTGCCTTTGTTCCAGTACCAAGCTGTTTTAATGACTACAAGCTGGTTGCTGATTAGTTACCGTTTATTCAATCTTCCATCTTTCTCCTCTCCCTCACTCCCAGCTCCTTCCTCTCTCTGCATCTACTGTCGCCTTCTCCCATATCTCTCCTCCCTTTTTCTTCTCTCACCCTTGCCCCCAGGTTACACATTGCCAGGTAGCAAAATCATCATAAGAAAGCCCTTCCTGAGGGCCTGGCATTCCAAAGCCCTTCCTGACTCTTAAGGTGTTTTTCTCCTTTCATTAGTCCAAACACTCATTAACATCTTAGT